>NC_056727.1:317520771-317640771 GCF_019279795.1 Protopterus annectens | reverse complement strand
GCTCTGTAGATATGGAATTTATGGGACAGGTTGTAGGAATGTCATTTGTCACATGTGGTGGGGACAGGGGAGTGAAGTTGATGCAGAACCTGTGGGACTACAGGTTAGCTATGAGTACAGACCCATTATATGTGGCATCATTATGTATGAGTTTGCGACATTCTGGGCCTGTCCTTTGAGGTTACACATGTAACTAAACTGTGCATTGTGGTTCTGCTTTGTGTGGGTGGCTAATTTTGTCACTTACTGTGTTTACACAACACAAAAAAACTATGTGCTTGTTTTAGCTGAGGAGGTTGTTCCTCCATTTTGGGGGGGGGGGCACCCTCACCCCAACTGTCACACAGCAATGTCCACCTCTTACTGTACAGCCTGCTAATGGCAGTTGTCCACCAGGTAGGTCTGCTGTGCCAGGAGGAGCCTGTGGTCCTTCTGTCAGGTACAGCCGAGTTCATGCAGTTGTAATGATGCTGGCATAATGCATGGATCTAGAGCTCTGCATACTTGCATCTCCCACCTGAGGGGGGTGGTGCAGTCAATTTATATAAATCATCCCACAGGAAGTAATAAATGGCTTTGTTGAAACATGTCTGTATTGTCAGCAAGGGGCGGTTAGTGTTGGTAGTTTTAATGAGACTGATTTGTGGTCAGATCCCAGCAGGGAGGGCCTCACATTGGGGGTCTGCAGTGGTCATCCATACTGGTAAACACATGATGCAATATGTTGGTTTCCCTTGTGGGGATGTCACAGCACTGCTCCATGGCATTGTAGTTAAGGATGTGGACTAACCTTTGGGCAAGTGAGCTGCAGTACGACTAAGCAACACAGTTGGTGGTCACTTAATGCCACCCCAAACCATGGTGTAATGATATATCTTGATAGACACAAATACATACAAATACACACAATGGGTGTCTGGATTCATGGAGCTGCTCCTGTAGCCAGCTATTGCTTGATTATGTGCCACTCCAGTACTGAATGGTGAATGGCACTTACAGTGTCTCTGAGAAAATCACAGTGTTTCACAAAATATGGATGTGTATCTATCCTTATAGGTTCATAGGTAAGTACTAGGGCTATCTGCCTGAGGGCATCTATAAGCCTAGCCATAATGTGTTAGCTTTTTCTGCCTCCTTAGATTAGTTCCCTGTGCCTCAGTCCAGCAGAGCCATTAGTTCCCTGTGCCTCTGTCCAGCAGAGCCACTGCAGTGATCCCTGGGGTAAATTTTCTGTTTCCCATCCACTCTTTAAGGTTTCTCTTGAAGAATGTTAGTGAGGGGCTCTGCCTAATGTAGATTGGAATCCTGTTCCAAAGTATGGGGAGTCTCTGGGACAGGAAACTATCCCTCCAGCATGTCCTATTTATCACTGTGGTGAGGTTTAGATCCCTAGAGTGTGTGGCTCTTGGGGATTTTTTTTTTTTTAGGTGGAGCATGTACATCAATTTTGGGTTGGACATGGCCTTGTATGTCAGGCAGAGATCACCTCTGAGTAAGCGGTATGCAGTACAGCTGGAGTTTCTTCAGTTGGGTTGCATAGGGCATATGTTTGAGGCCAGTAATCCTCTTGGTGAGGACTTCTGTGGTCTTTCCAGCTGTTGCAGGTGTCTTGTAAGGTACATCCCAAATGGGGCATTGTACTCTATGATGGGTCCGATGAGTGATGAGTAGAGGGGCACAATAACCTCTTTTGTTCTAGATGCAAACCCTTTTGTGATTAGGTGGGCCACATAGAAGGATTTTCTAACCACCTTGGCAATATGATTATCAAAGGAGAGATTACTATCTACTTGGGTCCCCAGATTCCTTATTACCTCACCAAGAGGATCAAAGGGCTCAAACAGATGCCATATGCTGCCCCATTAAAGAAACTCCAGCTCTACTCAGTGGCATACCACCTGCTCAGAGGCGATCTGTGCCTGACGTATAAAGCCATGTCCAACCCGGAATTAATGGACATGCTTCACTTCAGAAAATCCAAATCCCATTGAGCTATGCATTCGAGAGACTTGAACCTCAGCACTGAAATAAATAGGACATGCTGGAGGGACAGATTCATAACCCAGAGGCTCCCTTCACTCTGGAATAAAATCCCAGTCCAGGTTAGGCAGAGTCCCTCATTGACTCTCTTCAAGAGGAATCTTGATGAGTGGATGGGAGATCGTAGGTTTACCCGGGGTATCACTTCTGTGTCACTGTTAGAGGCACAGTATACTAACCTCGAAAAAGGGCATAGCAAAATTCATTCAAAATGGGTGGCGAAAGCCAAACACACTCTGGCTAGGCTTATAAATGCCCTAGGGCAGATAGCCTAGTATGAACCTATGAACCTATGAACCTATTACATTTTCTGTATTTAGGGGACTACCACGTATTTGGTAGTTTGCGGGTACTTTGTTTTTTCCAAAGGGGATGACTATGCATTTTTTGGCATTTAGCTTGAGGCCATGATTTTGACAACAGGTATCCGTCTCAGTGAGACCCTTCTGGAGGATGTCTGTATCAGCTTAATGAGTATGTATACACCACCTGCATTACCTTCAACACTGTAATTTTGAGGTGTGAAGATGTGGATGGACGGGTAGTCTGGTATGGCTGTGGTGCTGTCCCCAACTTTGACCCAAATTTCCTTGACTGCACACATGTCTGCATAATCCAGTATGGGGAAACCTTCCACATTGTGGGGTTCAGTGTTGCCATACCCAGCATGTAGCACCATAGCCATGATGATGTTCTCATTGCCAAGTTCTCCCTGAACAGTGTACCTAAGATGCATTGTGGGGGTGTCAGCAGCCATGGCCGGTACTCCAGATATCAGGGGTGAGAGATGAAGACCATCACTGTTGAAGCATTGATGTCTGCTGAGCAAGGAATCCCAGGCAGACATGTAGTAGATCCCCTTGCAATGACAGCGCACACTAAAGCAATTATTGACTTCCGTTAACTTCTGTATGTATGGAGCCATCATCCTAGGTGAGGTTCAACTGCATCTGAAAGCTATGCACATACCCACAAGAGACACAGAATGTCTAAGCTCATTCATGCATTTGCATACAGGCCGGTGATGTATATCCCTAGTCATACACACCTGCAGGAACTATTATGCTAACTGATATTCCTTGATTTCTGGCAATGTGTGGTAAGACTTATTGTGTCAACCCACAGACAGCTATTTCTGATCTTTCCCATATGTAACAACTAGACACATACATCAATGTGTCTCACAATGTAATCACCTCTGACTAAGATATGTGTTTTTGTGTTTTGCCTCAGGTGTTTGACTGGTGAGAGAGTGGTACATGCAGTATTATGTGTACTGTGCACTCCAGAGGCAGGATTTTCTGAGGTGTCTGTTGCAATATGTCTGCAAAGGAGCTGCACACATGCAGGTGTGCATGATGTGAGTGCAGGTGGTACAGGATGTGAGGTGTGCATGTTGGCATAATGCTCATTGCCATATGTAATGACTGCTGTTGGGGACACCATGGCAGCAAGGTTTGAAATGCAGTCACATCTGTCACACATTGTGTTTGCGTGTCATAGAAGTAGAGGGCTGGGTTCACTTCCAACATCTCAGCAGCAGGTCCGGCAAAGTTAGAGTCATGCTGCCACACCCTTGGTTGACAGCCTGATATACTGTGTTTGTAGGCACACCTTGCAGTGTAGATGTGGATGCCCTGGCATGCATAGAGGACTTGTTCAACTTTACTGAAATTACAATGCCCTTGCAAGTGGATGATGCCTGTCAAGCAACCGGACAGGACACTGGTTGTTGTGTGACATGATGTGAGAACACAGACATGTGTTTCACATACATAACTTTACAGTATGACATGCCTAGGACATGTGGCAGGTGGACACACATTGGCCAAAGATGGCCAGTCTGCTGCACTAGGCCTCACAGCCATGTCATGCAGATTTCCACCAATAATCTATTGAAGGGCAGGATGCATGCATAGCTGTGAAAATATCACCTATAATGGCTCACTGCCAGAGTGCTGATTGTTTCAGCAAGACTTGACATCTATGTCACTGGACATTGTACATTATATTGTGAAACTACAACACTGCTCCTAACTCCCTCTTGTCAGTTCCCTAGTGACATACCACCAACCCTGAAACAGAAGGCATAAGACATGCACATGCCAACTGAGTGCACAAGTTGCTAATCAAGGCATCTACCTGAAGAAAGATATGTGAAGACTATACAGCCTTTCATGATGTGGTACACCTATGTGCATGAACAAACAGGCTATGTCCCGCTTGTCATCATGGGCTTCATAGTAACATTTTGTGTGTGATGACAGAAAACATATTGGAGCATAGTATCCTGTGTGAGAGTGGTGTAGGTGAGACCAGCATTAGTAGTTGCCAGGCACTGGAATTCCATAGACTCCCATGCTTAACACAGTCTTCACAACATAATTGTGTCCTTCCAGTACACACAGCCTGGGTAGTGTCCAGCTGCAGATTACCTGTGTAAAACCCCCACCTTACCTTCACAGGGTATGCATATTACACTAATGTGTTTGTCTGTGCTCTGTACAGACACCTTGGATGATTCTCTTCTTGGAACATGCTAGAAGTAACTGCAATACTTAGTTGCACAAAGTTCAACTAGCATGTAGTGCCAAGCAGTGTCCCAAGATCTCTGAGCCATGTGACATGAAATGCCATGAAAGGAGTTAGCATGGATACAAACAGTAACACTGTCATACACCTACTGACACTGGACCAAACATTGTTTGTTTTACTCAAGGCCAAATCATGCCTACCGACTCTAATCGGTGAACTCTATTGAGTGTTACACTATGCAATGGATGATGGGAATATGACTCACTATACCTACCATGGCCTGATAAGGTGTTTGACAATATTAGGTCAGCAGGCCTTGCTGGAAACTGTGTAGGTTATTTACAGAGTGGTATGTCAGCTGGTGGATAGCCAAGTGTCTGACAGTCATAATCTGGGAAGCTAGCACTGGGAAACCTACACTGCAATGATGCTAGTCACCAGTGGATTTCCCCAGACATCATTAATGGCATACCCCTTCTAGCCATTCCCTCTCTGCATTCACAGCCACTGTCAGTGACCTCTGACTGACTACTTTAGCAGGTGATTCCATATTAGGAGCTGTTACTGAATCCCACACAGAACTAGCAGTTATCCAGAATGGCCTGAGACACACATTCAGTTGTTGTCTGAGCCACTGAAAAAATACTAAATGCCAACGACTGCAAATACTATCCTTTGAGAAGTCATCCACCCCTTCAAAATGTAGTAGTGTCCGCACACCACACACAGTTGAGTCATTACTCATGGACTTATGGACACAGAGAGTAATGTAGCCTTTGACTTTCACTGGTGTGTAAGATGTGGGGATGCATTCAATTTTGTACAACCTATACAGAAAGGTGTGGCATGTAAATCCCAGACTGTCACTGCTATACTGAATGTGGCACTCATCACAGCTATCATTGTGTGCAATGGCACCCTTTCATGTCACTACACAAGCATATCTTATAACTGTAGCAGCCATACAGGTTTGATGGTACACCAATAAACATTGTAGATAACAGGTCCTATGGAGTCAGTGTGAAGACCGTACATGTGTAGTCTGTCTACTAAGTGATTTGGAGGGGATGTGTATGGCTGCCATACAGGGAGGTGTCAGGTGCCACTGTGTACCTCCTGCTAAGACTAGCACATGTCTTACCTGTTCTACACAGCTACACCATCACTGTGGAAAACATATTACATGCTGGAGAGACAGACATGTAACATAGGCAGTGCACTCTATATGTAATGGGCCCCCATGCATGTGAAGCATACATCTGCTGTGACACACATCATTTTCAAGTTACACAATGGGATGCAGAACAAGACAAATGTCTGTACTGGACACAGGAAATTTTTAGATGGGTCATCTCCATCACTACAGCTTGTATATGTGTTAGCTCCCAAAACCATGGTGACACTTATCAAGGGTATAAGACATTTTTGCAGATTAGGGATGTATGAGTACATTGAATGATGCCATTGCCCTTGTTAGCCTGTTATACACATATGAACCTATGGAACCATGCACCTACAGTGCTGTACCATGCTGAAGACATATTTCTTCTGTGCTGACATTCCATCCTGTGCTGTGACATCTATGGCTTTATTGCCATGTGTATCCATAGGTGTCCCCAGCAAAATCCTGAAACAGAAACATAACTAGGTCCATGACACACATTTCATTGTGTAAGTATACAGCCATTACAACATCATACAACATAAAGTACACAAAATTATGTGGCTTACTCATTACAAATGTCAGTATACAGTATCTGTCAGTAACCACTACAAGTGGCATGGCCAAACAACAAAGCATTACACAAGTGCATGTTAATTTATATAGTCACCCTGTACATCAGACACATAGCTTCATTTCCCTGCATCAATAACAAGGATGACAGGGATGTGGCACAGGTATCATCACTTGCACAGGGTGTTGGGGGGGTGCAGGAGGCCTGTCTGACCCAAAAGGTTGACATCATGGGTGTCAGTCAGGAAGGGAAGCAGGCAAGATGTACCATGGAAATGTGTCGTGTGTGTCTGTAGGTGGCCTGCATTTGACAGTTGTGTGTGAGTATGTGAGTGTATACACATTAAAGCTCAATAACAGTCCTATATGCGTGTGTGTTGGACAGCTTTGAACCATGCATGGTAGAACTGACAGCTCACCATCACTGTCCCTGAACACAGGAACTGGCTCTGCCAGGAGTTGCACTGGCACCCCCATTCCCAAGGTCAGAAGCGGTGCTAGTACCTGACAGTGCCATGTCCCACATGGGAGCACACAGGATCATGAGCCCATGGCCTGCCATATCTTGGTATTGACAGCACACTCCCTTCTGTAGCACTGGATGTACTGCCACTATGGGAGCATGATTGTGCATGGCCACATGGACAAACAGCAGATGGAGTTGCTGATGTACAGCCATGAATCCAACGCTCAGCTCCAACCAGACATTCCAGTACAGACAGTGTGCATTCCAAGACAGATAGTTTGTGATCTGTCTAAGCCCACCTTCTTTCCACTACATCAGTGAACCAATCCAGGGTGTTAGCAATGCTGTGAAGGCGTTCACAAATGTTAGGCTGCACCGCATCCATAACCCTAAGCATACATCTGGAGTTCCTTTCAGAATGTGCCTGTGCTTCCACGATGGCCCAAAACATGCAATGAGTCCCATGATGTGACACCTGCAACAGGTGGTGAATGGACAGCAGGCCTCCTATAAGCACCCCTATCAATCGAACTGTGTGGAAACTCAGCAGCTGTCTAGTTATGGTCAGTGTCTACACTCACTGGAGCCATAGTTGTCATACTTTCCTGTTCAATGTTCCCACTCTCTGACTGTTCAATAGCTGTGGCCTCTGGGGACTGGGTATGTGTGGGCATACCAACTGTGTGCAGTAACAACAAGAGCAGAAGTGGGATGTCAACCTCTGGGACAGATGCAGCCCCTAAAACCCCTACCTGTGCCTCACTGTGACGACCATCATCATTAGAGTCTGAACAGACACTGATATCAGGTTGTGCAGGGGGCAGAGACCAACCCCCCCCCGGTCACCTGTGATAAGAAAGGAAAAAGCAGTACATTAATACCTGCACTACCATGCTCTGCAGTGCTATGTTGCAATATATGTAAAGCTCTATACACTCTTGTCACTATTACAGACCTGTTTGTCATATAGTAGGACATGAGGACATTACTTTTCCCGCAAACATCTGTAGTTACTTGTAATTAAAAGCTCTTTACACAACAATCTCATGAGCAACAATGAGGTACACTGTTGACATTTGTGAAGACTGTGCACAGCTGACACATATGACAATCTGTAATGTCCTAACAATACTGTCGCATCTATCAGTGTGGTCACACCTACAAGGCATAGGTATGTCTATAACATGTGTACAGTCAAAAAATATCTGTGCAGTTGGCAATCATGCCAACAGTACAGCAATCCAGAAAGCAGGCCTGGGATGACACTTTAGGGATTACATTGCTGTAAACCTACATCTATAACAAAACAGTGTTGTGCTTACCAGGAGCTGCCCCACGGCCTTGTAAGATACCTGATGGACCTGTGAAAAGTTGAGGGAGACGTAATGTCAATACCACTGCATGTTGCACCACAACAAGGTTATACATCCATATATCTCACATTTACAATAGCTACTGCGTTATTTGTTATATTGGTCAACATCTGAGCAGGAGAGTAAAACTGCAGTTAACCCCCACCCCCAAAGAACAAAGACCTGACATACTGAATGCTACAGTATTGCAATACTGATCAAACTAAGCTTATCTGCACACTTGTCTGCCATGGAAACTGTGGCACCCACATCCGTGATGTACGCTGAGATGGATGCCTGGGAGCTGTTATGTGTTCCTAGGTTTGCCAGGAATTCCTCAGTGGCTGAGAGTGTTTGTTCCACTGCAGGCCCTCCACTGGTGACACCATGATCCCTGGCTACATCTGCTGCTTTCTGCATGCAGCATTGATCATGTCCATTGCAAGGTGTTGAACCTGTTCATATGTCCTGCTCTGATGACCTGTGGCATTCACGTCACGGACAAGGTCAGCCCACAATGCTGCCCGCTGTTCCCTATTTTGCCTCCCCCTGGACAGTAGGAGTTCATGGTGTTACTGGAGGCCTTCCAGTATAATATCATTCTCTGCATCCGTGAAAGGTACACAGCATCTTGAATACATGTTTCCTGAAAGACAACAAAATGGGAACACGTCAGGATCACATACGTGGAAGTACACTATGTAGAAATACAGCAAGAACAAAATGGCTGGCAGTATCCACTGCTTGATCATACATGTCATATTCCACAGTGTGCAAACATACTAAGCATATGAATACAACTAAGATACTAGCAATACTCAGCTATTTCTGTGTGTGCTATGACAGATACTGCTGTATGATCATACACCCAACACTGGAGTCTATTTTAGTGTGCCCTCTAGGGGCAACCTCTCTAATAATATGTCAAAACAACAGTGCCAAACAAATAGCAGTGTGCTATTACAACCATTATAAAGGGACAGTCCCACAAAACCAATGTGCCACGTTGACAAAAAACATTCCACCCTTGATGTTTTGTTCATCCTCTCTAGGTATAACAAGGCTAGAGAACAATGAGATGTCATTATCACAGTTCTAAGAAAAGGCTTAATGCTGTAATCCCTATTACCTGTAAGTATATTCACACATTTGCATCCTGTTGTAAACAAAAAGGTTACATACCTGATAGAGTGCAAAACCCTTCTGTTAATATGTGGGGATATTGCATATTGCAAACATGTGTTCTTTGTGCAGAAAGTCTCATACAGAATGGTTCCCCATAGCCAACTATTTGCCTTTTTAAAATGCTTCTCATTAGCAAGTGATTGCCTCTTAATCAGTCTGTGGCTCTTAAATGTTAAGTGCAGCCAACACAGCTGATTTGCACTATCATCAGCCAATGAGATGCAACCACTATACATGATATAAGGCCTTCATGTAGATTAGAAGCACTTTCTGATATGTTGTGTTGGACACTACTGGGTGAAGAGACTACTTCATCGCAAAGGGTAGGTCTGTAGCAGTTACTTTTACATAGAGATGTGTGTTACAGGCTGCATCTGCTGCAGGTAATAGGCATAAGCAGAGAGTGTGAACACTTTGGAGGAAAACAAACTGTAGGAGTAACTGTGGGAGGTGAGTCAGCCTTGTTATAGAGGCAGAGGCATAGCCAGAGTGAGGGTAACCATTCCACTCTAATTAAGACATGTGCTTAAGGTAAGTATGTTAGGCAACAGTATCACTAACAGAGTACTAGGCAACATGTTTGTTGTGTCCTTGAGCAACATAGGGGATAAATATAACATTATGTCCACCATTTGGGCAACTGTCAGGCCACGTGTTACAGTCTGGTACCCATTTGGAATGTGTATGCTGGCAGTCCTTGTTACAAGCAGGGGCTTCATATGTGTATGTTAGTTGTGCAGATGTGCTAATCTGCAGTGTGAGTTTGAAAGGATTGTGTGCTGCACTCTGATATTCATGGACCTCATTTGCATCACCTGAGTTAAAATCCTCTGTGAATGCATATTAATGCATGATGTGACACTTTATGCACTTATAGTTTTGCTATAGGGATATGTGAAGTGTTTTCCTATCTGCAGGCCTGTGAAGTGTGCTCCTATCTGCAGGCCTGCGACTTCCATCAGTAAAAAGCAGACATGTCATTTGAAATGCATTGTATGGATAAAGAATGCATGACTCAGTCATTAATTGCTGGCTTCACAATAATGTAATTTAAATGCTACACACCTCTGGATTTGAACCCAGGACTGTGTGGCAAAATATACTATTTGAAAGGCATTTAACAGACTGAGCTACCTAGTCAATATCACAGCAGGTGTTTTTGCAAGATATAAGCACACACATACAGGCTGTGACGTACTTTTTTTTACATCCATCATTATGTGCATGGCTTTATATGGATGTATTTCTGCACCAGGGTCCCAGTTGAACATGCATTTTGCCAATAATGCCTTAGCAGGTGTATTTCTAAATGTTGCTGATAAAAGCAGACATTTACCTGCTATTAGAGACCTCACTTACATCCATCATTCTGTGTTTGGCTTTCTAATGGTGTATTCTTGCACCAAACTCCAAGGTACACTCCCAGTTTTTCCATTACTCTTTAAGCAAATTTGCACAACATAGCATGATGCACAGCTCCAATTAAACATGCTTAGTGACTGTAATTTGCTATTACTATGTTTTGCTTTGGCATAGCAGGTTAATGCAGTGGTCTGCAAATGGGATGGTCTTGGGTTTGAAATAGGGGACAGGTGTTTATTTTGTACATGTTTATCATTTAAAACACATACATCAATATAGCTCCATTTAGCTGAATTGAGCAAAGCTGCATCTCACAAAAATATATAAAGAAAAGAAAAATGGGGAGATAGGAAAGTGGTGAAATGGGGTGCAAGCAGGGGCAAAATCATAGGGAGACACCAGTAGGTATGTGCAGGAAGGGTGTAGGGAAGAACCATAGCTATCTGTTTTTGTACAGCAACAACTGTGGACTTTGACAGAATTTGTAGATGACTTTGGACTCTCACCCCCAGAGAGAGGAGTGAGGACAAAATAATTGCATTGTTAAGCCAACTGGACCAAATTATGTGTGTCCAGTGGATACATATGTGAAATAGAGAGCTATGCATGGGACAATATATATATATATATATATATATATATATATATATATATATATATATATATATATATATATATATATATTGGGGGGGGACAGGTGCCCATTTTTTTTAATGTGAGAGTGAAATGTTGGGGAAGGGACATAGGTACATGTGGGGGAGGTAAGTTGAATAGGTGAGGAAGCTTTTGCAGACAGACAAGACAGCAGACAGGGGTGGTGTGTGACACAAGAAGGGGGTGAACACCTTGATGGGGAGGGTGTTGTGGAATTGCAGTCTGATGTGGCTCCACAAGGTAGCAGCATGACTCACATCCCCAGCCATGGGACTCTTGGCACTGCTCTGTTACTGCCCCAAGGGTAGCAGTGGTGGAGGCTGGGCTCCAGGGTAAGCCTTCTCTACTAGGGTGGCCAGCATGCTCTCCATCTGACGCAGGTGTCATCCAAACCCACTGTAGATGATCCCGCTCACCAAACCTGGCAGTTTGTAATGAGTAACAACTTCACCTCCACCACCACTCCCAGAGGGGGGCCCATTCCCATCCCATGGGATGGTACTAGCTGATGCCACAGGTAGTGCAGGGGGTAGCAGAGGGGGCACCACCAGGCTGGGTTCCAGACGTACTGTGACCCTGTGCCACAGCTGGAGGAGGCAAGGTAGGTGGATCACAAGGAACCGGCCAACCTTGACGTGCTGTAGTAAAGTAGCTATAACAATGAGTTAAAGTTAGCAATAACCAAACCAATGTTAGTATTAACAGAATGGAACATAATATTGATTAATACAAATACATAGTAAGTTATATTATGTGTAGCACAACACTGAGTAACATAACATTAAGTATGTTAACAGCACGCCAGTATGAATTAACCCATAAGGCCAACAAAATAGTTAAATAAAATATGTTAATATTAAAGCATAATAAATAACAATAATACATTAAAGAAGATAAGGGGTAGTGAGAGAGAGAAAAACATACCATTACTGACATTGCAGATGATATCCCTAGAAAGACTGGTAATACATACTTCTACAGGTGTGCAGTGCCAGTTGTGAGCACAGTGACTGCAATTCTTCGATAGCTGATGTAGCACGTACATACCTCTCAAGTTGTTAGAATGGAACAGTATGGGCCAAGCACTAACAAATGCAGGTACACAACTACACAGAACAGTTTCACATAATGTGGATGTACATAACTACCAAGGTGTTCTGTAAATGGATTTCAAAATACATTGCATTCCAGGTAATCATTTATCTGGTAATCATGGAGCAGACTGATTATGCAGTTGTAATTACATTATGAAAAATCATGACAGTTGAGAGGTATGTTTGTGTACATTAAGTAAACTAGATAGCTGTCATGCCTTAGTTGGCATGGATGGGAGTAGAACCCAAAAGCTGTGACTGCAGGGGACATCTGCAAATAATGTAACAACTGACTGCAGCAACTTAGAATATACATGCAATGAATACAGCCCTACTGCAAATATTAAGACAGATTTAGTTAGGACACCACAATGTTGCTTAACACTTTATTGGTACTGCTGTTAATTATCTATGATGTCTAAACACAATATCTGCACATAAAGTGGGCTACCTCACCCATGTACCTTTTGTTCCTAGACTGGAAGGAAAAGAGAGCATCATGTGACTGAAATTGGCCTGGAGACAACCTTGAACCATACTATGAGTTGTGTAATACATTTTCTCAGGCCATTACTTTTGCATTCTATAATTATTACAGTTTTACAGTTGACTGTAGCAACCTTACCACAGACATGCAATGCATAAAGCTCTAGTGCAATTATGTTATGACACCACAATCCTGCTTTACACCTTTTAGCTTACTGTTATTGCTGTTATTTATTGCAATACAGTTTTTATTGTTCATTTATTGCACTACATTTCTAATTGCCCATTTATTGCACTACAGTTTTTAGTGTTTATTCTTTATTGCAGTACAGTTTTTTATTGTTTATTGCATTACAGTTAGCATAATATATCTGTACTTACCACACTCATGGTGCAACCTGGCCAGGCATCTGGCATGGGACTGCATATTGCGAACCCTCTCAGCTGCAGCTGTTGGGAGAGAAGTACACCATTACACATACCAGTTTTGCACACATTCAGCTTGCATTTTAGTAAAATAGTGGAAGAAATACTTACATGTGTCTGGGGCATGCCCAGCCCTGGCTTCTTGGACCCAGGTGTCCAAAGTTCCCCTCTTTCTATGCTTCAAGTCATCATAGTGGTGACAACACTGCTCAACAGTGTGGGGGATACCAGTAGCACTACTAAGTTCCCTGACCAACAAATCCCAGGCCACAGCTTTACTTTCTGAGCCCTGGTAATCACTCTGCAGCAGCCTAGGTTCATAACTGTGTATCAGGAGTCCAACAAAAACCCTGGACTCCTGCACACCCCATCTCTGTGCCTAAAAGCACACACCCTCTCCAACATCACCTGGCATACTGACAGTTAGAAAGACTCCAACAACTGTTGCAGAATTCCTGCCTACTGCTCTTAATATAGGATGTTTTACCACCCTTACACGTCATTTAGCAACATTCAAAAAAGTGCCGCATTGCTTAGCATCTGGCAAACTAGCTAAGTGGACCTGAGCATCATAAAAACTCGCACAACCATGGCTTTAGTGAAGCTTAACAATGAGCAAACAATTGTAGCAGTTTATCATGTTTAAGAAGTGCTTAGCACCGCACAGCTCTTCCAAATGTAAAAGTTTTGTTTTGAAATTATGGGAAAATTTACATTAAACAAATGGTATATCTGCTAGAGACTCAAACCCAGGACATATGAAGCTTTATGCATGACTCTACTCATTTAGCTACTTGGATAGTATGTGAACTAGTATACCTTCACATATACTACTAAGCTACCTTTTACAGTTGCTTAGCACCACACCGTGCCACACAAACGGACTTAAACAGAACAAGAAATAAATAATTAATTACATCTGGTTTCTATTTTTAGATGTCTTGCAGGTGTCAAGTTCTGTATGTGTACGTGCAGCTTATCATTGTTGTTCTCCACACTGCACCATGCACATGGACATTAAAAAAAAAATAAAATAAAATAAAAAAAAAAAAACAGATATAATAATTAATTACATTCTGTTTCTATTTTTAGATATCTGGCAGGTGTCAGCTGTCTATATATAAGAGCAGCTTGGCATTGTTGCTGTCCGTTCTGCACCCCACCACACAAACAGACATTAAAAACAAAGAAAAAAAAATTAGAAATTTAAAACACAAACTATTAATTCCCAGTACATTTCAACAGTAGCAGGGAACATTACAGACAGCTTCACCATGTAAATAACATCTGACCAGCCTCTACACTTCTGCCTACATGGATTCAATATCCCTGTTACAATGATCTCCCTCGGCAGCGCCCAATGAATAATATGAATGGCGCTCTACCAAGGGTGACCATGACCGTGTACACAGGTACATTCCGTGTAGGGTCTACATGGAGTCTGCATGGATTTTATTGGATCCTGGTGAAACGTTTCTTTCTGTTTCACTGCTTATTGAATAAAGATAAATTGTAGTGTGTGTGTGTGTGTGTGTGTGTGTGTGTGTGTGTGTGTGTGTGTGTGTGTGTGTGTGTGTGTGTCTGTGTGTCTGTGTGTTTGTGCATGTGCACACATATATATATATATATATATATATATATGTGTGTGTGTGTGTGTGTGTGTGTGTGTATATGGATCCCATTCACTACATCGAATATTCTTATTATAGACTCCGACTTCATTGAACCCACTTTGTCGAATCTTCATGATATTGAACTCCTGGAACAATGAAAATGAACTCCAGGAAAGAAACCACTTGGCTACCATGGTGAACCTTGCCCTTCTTCCACTACAGTGTGATCTCAGAGTTGGTATATTTAGTTAAAGGGGTTGTGAGGGATGGAGTCCCCCACATCAGGGGGTGTGGGGGCAAAGCCCCCCACCTAGAGGGTTTTTCGTTTTGCTGTTTGTTATTTTGTCCTGGTGGTGGAGTGATTCCTTTCCCAGGGTTTGTTTCTGTTATTCTGGGACTTCAGTATAATGAAGATTCGACAAAGTGGGTTTGCTGAAATCAGATTCGATAATGTGAGTATTTGATGTTTTGAAGTAGACTTGTGTGTGTGTGTGTGTGTGTGTGTGTGTGTGTGTGTGTGTGTGTGTGTGTGTGTGTGTGTGTGTGTGTGTGTATATCTATCTATATATATATATATATATATATATACACACACACACACACACACACACACACACACACACACACACACACAAAATTGTCATTCATTTGAAAGAAAGAAATGTAAGAAACACAAAGGAGTGACAAAAATTGAGTTGCAGTACAATGTGTGACTGCACATTTCTGAGAATCACATTTGATTGAATTCAGGCTTTATATAGTGAATTTATGTAGAAGTGTGCAGAAATTGAATGTCTGACTGAAAATGTGATGGTTTTGAAAATGTGCAAGCATACATTATAGCAGGTAGTGTATATGTTCAAGTGTTTGTGAGTTAGGGTTAAGTTTAGGGATAGGTAAGGGAATAGATTTTGTGTTACACCAATCCACAACAGAGTTTGCATTATGCCTGACTGGTGTTGTGGATGTTCTGTGTCTTTTTTAATTGATTAATGGTACTGTTAGGGTAAGGGATTTTAGTAATGCAATGTGTAGGGTCAGGGTTAGGATTAGGTGTTAGGGTTAGAGCACACATGAGTAAGGTGGTGTAGGAGGATTTTAAACAAGGTGTTTATAAACAAAGCTGATTTTGTTTACTATTTTAGAAATGTTACAATATTTCACATCTGACCAGTTGCATTATTAACTTTAAGGGAGGTGGCAGTCTATATTTACACAACTATTGTATAAGTGCCAGCCAATAGCAAAGCAGCATACTTCCACGAACAGTCATGGAATGAAAATATTAAGAACATGGTGAAAATTCTACACATTTAAGCAATTTAAAGCCAACCGACTAATAAGAGATTTCTTTTAAAATCATGTCACAGTAATAATTTTATAAATTAAAACTATCACGAAAAAAATAAATGCAAGCATATCAAAAATAAATCAATACACATATTCAACATATTTCAAACAAAGTAAAGCAGAGTAAATGACATATTATTCAAAACTAAGAGATTATTTTGAACAAGTGTTCTTCCACGAAACGTAAGTGACTAGAACTAAAAATTAATAAGCTGGGCTAAGAAATAGCAGCATTAATAAATGGAGGAGTATGTAACATCCATTCAGTTCATCTTCACCAGCATGTTGCATCTTCAACATTTACGGTAAATACCATAGAATTCTCACCCCCTATTGTTGATTATTGCTTAACCAAACAACAGATAAAACAAACTTACTGATTAAAACATTAGAAACCTAATTTAACACCATTGCTAAGTTCAAGTTGGAAGAATCTCCAGCGAAATAAGCACAAGTTAAAACCAAATCATCTCTGAGAAAAAAATCCTGACTCATGAACAACAGATTGCCATTCATGAGCTTGATTGTATGTTTGTTTATTTGTATGCTTGTTTTGTAGGTTAACTGACTTCAAGGCACTTCTGCCATGACTCTGGCTCATAAAAGGCTAAAATGTGTAGCATTTTTTTCACATTCTTAATAGTAGAAACGGTCTCTGAAATTAGTGCTTAGCTCAAAGTAAGGTTTATTTACAGGGGTTAATTAAAAAAAAACATTGCTTTTGCCAAAATGTTGAGTAACAGAAAAATAAGGTCAAAAAGGCTATTTCAACAAGTTGTCTTAAAAAATACAAGTCCATCCCTAGGTTCTTTCAAAGTACAGAGGTCTCTGTTCAATATTTAAGCTTAGACGTTCTTCACGATGGGCCACAAGTAGTATTTATAAGTATTAATTGTTCTTTTTCGTAGGCTTTACTCAGCAATCTATCTCACAGGCTACAAACTTCCCTTGGTTTATCCATTTTCAGAACACTTTCTTTTTGGTTTCCTCAACTTCAAGGATACCTTCCAATTTTCCAGTTTCTGGGACACCTTTCCGACTGCTTTCAGAAATGCACCCTAGAGATTTTGTTTAAGACCCACACTTGACCAGACATCAATAAATCTACTTCCTCAAAGCACAGTGGCACTGATACAGTTTTAGTGGCTACTACTATGTAGTAATTCCCATGGGAAAGTTTGTCTGCCTGCTTCTGACTCTGGTACACCTTGTTCATCAGTCAGCAGTGTAATTACCTGACTCAACAGCAGTGTGCTTACCTGGCTCAATAGCCACTAGGCTATATAAGGAAACTACATGAACAGTGGAATAAAATGCTGTAATGCAACAATATATGCAGAATTTTAAAAGCAAAAAAAAAAAAAAATAGAACATAAAGCACTTCATGATGAGAAGTGTCATTTATACAGGGCTATTCAGTATTGCTAAAGGATTGGGCTTCATGCTTCTGTTTTCTTCTGATGAAAGAAGGAGCGCAGGGCACTATTTTCTGGAGACCACTGATAACTGGAAAGCCTAATAACTGCATCATAGGTGACAGCTTGGAATTTCTGCTTATATTTTGCTCCTGGTGAGACAAGAAGCAGAGTGCATTGATTCTTGCTTGTTTCTGGTTGAGCAGTGAGTGTCTGTGCTCGACTTCCTGATTTTTCTGGTTGCTATTTAAGGCATTTACCAGGAAAAAGCTACAACAAGCCTACAGATCCATGCATCATCTGGGACAAGACTGTGGATCACCAAATAGGCTGCGTCCTGCTTCTTGTCTTGGCATTGGTGCTACTGTTTTGCTTCTGGCGAGAGAAGAAGCAAAGGAGCATTGTATTCCAGCAGAGTGAAGCTGTGGTGAGACCAGCACTAGTAGCAGCTGGGCAGTAGCCATTCACGTGACTCTCTTCTTGTCATCATTCTTAACAGGCTAATGCTTTCTTTTCAGTAAGGTTAGCTTGATTTGTTTCTAACTTCAGAATATCTACCTAAATACTTCATCCTTAAATTTTTAGGGTCTACTTATTAGTTTCCCCTCAAGTGTTTGGAAGTGCACTCCATAGACACAAACACCTTGAGTGACATTTTTCCTGTTAAAGCATGATTGAAATTCCACCAGTACCTAGTTGCACACAGGACAATTAGTTTACAGTGACAAGCACAGTCCCCAGAGTTGTGAACTGGATACTCATCACATTGCTTTATATTCTCACTCCAACTGTCTATTCAATAAAAAGGGTCTGTTGTCATAGTTATGAACTTTCCCAATATCCCTGTTATCAGCTTGATGGATATGGGCATCCTGAAGCAAGGTAAAAATTGCCTCATGTTTACTGACAGCCATTTAATTCTTAAACAAATTGATATGGTATGTGAGAGATGTTATTTACACAATGTCACTGGAGGCAAAGCTCTCACATAAAAGTACTCCAATAAGATTCTCAATAGTACACACACTGCACCCTTCACACAAAATTCAAAACAGACATGTACACCCTTGTATACTGAGGCACATAAATATAACCTCCTTAAACCCCAAAGACCTTCTAGATGAAGTACGCATAGCAAATACCCTCAGCAGCCCCGAATGTACTCTTTCATAAAACAACACACATATCAACACATACGGCCACATCTCATGGACCCTCTACTTCTAAGCCCGTAAGGCAAGCCACAACGCAATCCAAAATTCTGGTCATTGGAGATTCCATCATGAGAAATCCTCCCTGGTCAGATCTGACCACAAGCTAATCACCAGGGATATCCACATCCCACCCTCACCCCCCCCCCCCAAGGGAAACCACTAAAAAACTTCTCCAAAGCCAATTTTGGGCTTCTAAAAACAGAGATGGCTAACTTCACGATACCCATGCAAATGGAAAATAGGTGCATGACTGCTGAATCATACACCAATGCACTGTATGAGCACATACACAAGTGCGTAGAACAAGCCATACCAAACAGAACCAAGACGCTGTACTCCAAAAAAAGGAAGCCAATCTGGTGGTCCCCCACCATAAACAAACTACAACAGAAGGAAAAAAACTGTTGCAGAAAAGGGTGAATTCCCAAGACTGCAAAAACTCCCTTGTTAGCCTCAGCAGAAAACTGAGATCTGTCATCAAATCCTCTAAAACTAGCTCTGAAAACAAAATTGCTGCAGATTCTAAAGACAGCCACAAGGCATTCTATAGTTATGTCAAGAATCGACATGGCAATACATAGATCTGCTCTAAGTTACAGCACAAGGGCAGTACATATTCAGAACTAACTGATATTGCCAACATATTGGCCGACAGGTTCAGTGCAAACTTTACCCCCCTTTCACCCCCTAAAGGGCCTATCACAATACCTGAGGAATGCCAAGTCCCCATTATCACAGCTACACAGGTAAACAACGCACTGTCCAAAGCCAAGAATACAGCTTCCATGGGACCTGATAATATCCCTGGCTGTGTTCTACATGAATTACAAAGTGAACTGGCACCACACCTGAGTACCCTGTTTAATCACAGACTCATTTCAGGCTTTCTACCAAATGGTGCACTGCTATGGTTGTCCCACTCCACAAAGGGGGAGCGACTGCAGATCCTGGGAACTACCGCCCCATTAGTCTGCTGAGTCTGATATGTAAAGCTATGGAGCGCATCATCATGGACCTTATAAATAAGGATAAGGACATAGGGGAATCTCCAAACTCTGGACCCAACACAGTTTTGTTTGTGAAAGGTAGATCATGCCTGCTCAACCTGATAGACTTCTTCGAGTCTGTCACAAGAGCTGTGGATGAGGGCAAGGTAGTACACACAGCCTACCTAGATTTTGCCAAGGCCTTCTACACCATCCCTCACTCAGGAATCATAGATAGACTCACTAAACTAGACATAAACCCCTATGTCATAAGATGGGTTGCCAACTGGCTCACTGATAGAACCCACACTGTGAAAGTAGAGGACTCCAAATTTGACTACTGACCAGTTAAAAGTGGTGTCCCACAGGGATCAGTCCTAGGTCCTCTCCTGTTTGGCATCTACTTCTCTGAAGTTCAAGCCAACACAAAGGGACTCTGGCTGACCAAGTTCGCAGATGATTGCAAACTGGGAGCCATTATTGATTCTCCAATTGATGTAGACATTCTACAAAAAGGCCTCACTGACAACAATGACTGATGCCAGAATCATGGCCTTAAGCTCAATGCCAAAAAGTGCATTGTCATTCCCTTTGGAAAAAATTTGGTGCCCATGAACTACCACATAGGTGGTAGTCCATTAAACACCGAAGGTGTGATAAGAGACCTGGGGACACAGGTTGACAGCAACCTCTCCTTTGATAACCACTTTGCCACTGTAGTCAGAAAGTCCTTCAGTGTGGCGCATCTCGTTACAAAAGGTGTCTCATCCAGGAAGAAAGAGATCACAATCCCTCTCTACTCATCCCTCATTAGACCTATTACAGAATACAATGCCCATTTGGTATGTACTTCACTAGACACCTACAAGAACTGGAAAGGCCACAAAAATAGCTCACTAAGAGGATCTTAGGCCTTAAACACATGCCCTATATGGAAAGACTCAAAAAACTCCAGTTATACTCTGTCTCTTATCGCCTACTTAGAGGCGATCTCTGCTTGACCTACAAAGCCATGTCTGACCCAGAGCTCCTAGATATGCTACACCTAAAGAAATCCCAATCCCTCCATGCCAAACGCTCCAGGGACCTAAACCTTGTTAGCACAATAAACAGAACATACTGGTGTGACAGGTTCCTAACCCAGAGACTTCCCATACTCTGGAACAAACTTACTATTCACGTCAAGCAGAGCACTTCACTGGCCCTCTTTAAGAGAAATCTTGACGAGTGGATGGGCAATAGGAAGTTCACCCCAGGGATCACTTCAGTGGCCTTGCTTGACAGGGACACTGGGAACTAACTTTGGGCGGTATGATACCAGGGAATCTTCTTGGGCTAGGCTTACATAGGCTCCAGGGCCGTTAGCCTAGTACACACCTATGAACCTAACCTATGAGATGTTAATAACTTCAACCTCTCAACTGCTGTAAATGCACAAGTACCAGTTTCCTCACTGGCAAGCACAATAAAATTAGGTGAAATCAAACATTGACGGTTATCATTTTACCATAACTGCAGAAACATAATGCACTAATACCTTATTTAATTTCATAGGTTCATAGGTAGGTACTATTGTCCCAAGGGCCTACGTAAGCCTAACCAACAAGGTTCCCTGGCTTACGCCACCCAAGAAAGTTATTTTCCTGTGCTACTGTTGAGCAGAAACACAGAAGTGATCCCCGGGGTGTATTTCCTATTTCCCATCCACTCATCAAGATTTTTCTTGAAGAGTGCTAATGAAGAACTTTGCTTGACATAGATGGGTAGCCTGTTCCAGAGTATGGGAAGTCCAGCATGTCCTGTTTATTGTGGTGACAAGGTTTAAGTCCCTAGAGCGTGTAGCTCGGAGGGATTGGGATTTCTTTAGGTGTAGCATGTCCAACAGCTCTAGGTTTGACATAGCTTTATATGTTAGGCAGAGATCACCTCGGAGTAGGCGATATTCTACAGAGTAAAGCTGGAGTTTTCTGAGGTGGTCAGTGTAGGGCATTTGTTTGATACCAGTAATCCTCTTTGTGAGGTACTTCTGTGGCCTTTCCAGCTGCTGCAGATGTCTTCTGAGGTACATTCCAAAAGGGGCATTGTGCTCTATAATGGGTCTAATGAGTGTCGAGTAGAAGGGAACAATGACCTCTTTTTTCCTGGATAAGAACCCTTTTATGATGAGGTGTGCCATGTAGAAGGACTTCCTGACTGCTGTGGTGATGTGACTATCAAAGGAGAGACTACTGTCCACCTGAGTGCCAAGGTCTCTTGTCACACATTCGGTGTTAAGTAGATTACTGCCTTTGTGGTAGTTCATGGGTACAGAGTTTTTACCAAAGGGGATGACACTGCACTTTTTGGCATTGAGCTTGAGGCCATGGCTCTGACACCAGGCATCTGTCTCAGCGAGGCCCTTCTGCAGGATGTCCATATCATTTGGGGACTTGACTATGGCTCCTAGTTTGCAGTCATCTGTGAACTTCATTAGCTAGAGGCCTTCTGTGTTAGCCTGTACATCAGAGAAGTAGATACCAAATAGGAGAGGTCCCAGGTTGGAACCCTGTGGTACTCCACTTCTCACTGCTTTGAGGTCAGATTTGGAGTCTGCAACTTTTGCAGTGTGGGTTCTGTCAGTGAGCCAGTTGGCAACCCATCTTGTGACGTAGGGATTTATACCTATTTTAATGAGTTTAGCTATAATTCCAGAATGGGGGATGGTGTTGAAATCCTTGGCTAGGTCAAGATAGGCTGTGTGAACCACCTTACCCTCATCTACAGCTTTGGTGACTGCCTCAAAGAAGTCAGTCAGGTTCAGGAGGCATGATCTGCCTTTCACAAACCCAAACTGGGTAGGATCCAGAGTTTGGAGGTTACCAATGTCTTTGCTTATGAGTTCCATGATGATACGTTCCATGGCCTTGCAGACCAGGCTCATCAGGCTAATAGGTTGGTAGTTCCCGGGATCAGTGGTGGCTCTCCCTTTGTGGAGTGGGATAACTGTTGCTGTGCGTCATTCAGTGGGCACAAAGTCTGATGCGAGGCTATTATTGAACATGGTGCTTAAGTGGGGAGCCAGTTCATTCTGAAAACGTAGCCTGGGATGTTGTCCGGTCCCATGGATGTTGTGTTTTTGGCTTTAGAGAGTGCAGCTTTTACCTGCGTAGTTGTGATTACAGGGACTCTGCATTCTTCCTGTATAGATATGGGCCCTTTAGGGGGTGAGAGGGGGGTAAAGTTAGCACTGAACCTATCTGCCAGGATGTTGGCAATATCAGTTGGTTCTGTAATTTTCTTGCCTTTGTGCTGTAACTCAGAGCAGATCTGGGCGTTACCATCGAGATTCTTGACATAGCCATAGAATGCTTTGTGGTTGTCCTTGGAATTTGTGGCAATTTTGTTTTCATAGCTAGCTTTGGAGGATCTTACAAAGGATCTCAGCTTCTTACTGAGGCTGACCAGGGAGCTCCTCCACTCATGGGATTTTACTCTCTTTTGCAACAGCTTCTTCCTTCTGTTGTACAGTTTGTTTATGGCAGGGTACCACTAGACTGGCTTCCTTTTTTTGGACGATAGCGTCTTGGTTCTGTTTGGGATAGCACAATCCATGCACTCGTGTAAATGCTTATAGAGTGCATTTGTGTAGGATTCAGCAGTTGTAACTGTATTGTCCATCTGCATGGGTGTCATGAAGTTCACCACTTCTGTCTTAAGAAGCATGAATTTGGCTATGGAGACATTTTTTACTGTGGTTTCCTTAATGGGGGTAGGGGCAGGATGTGGATATCAAGGGTGATTAGCTTATGGTTGGATCGGACCAACAAGGAGATGACTTCAGGTGTGGAACACCGGTCACTCATATTGGTAATGACTAGGTCTAGGATATTGTTGCCCCTGGTGAGGGTGTGGATAAGCTGATCCAGGACATTGGAGTTTATGAATTCCAGAAAGCGTTGAGCTAAGGAGTTGGTACAGAGTAGTTTTCCCAGTTAATGGTGGGGTAGTTGAAGTCACCCATTATTAGGGTGTTTGATTGAACCCTAATATTTTCCAGTACATCAAGAAAAGAGGAGTGGGAATCCTGGGGCATGGTGGGGATCTGTAGCAAGCTACAATTTGGATTGCAGTTTTGCCCAGAGTTAGATACACTTGGATAACCTCGGATGCATTATGCTGAGCAACTAGCCTGGAGGTGTGGATATCCTTAATGAATATGGACACACCTCCATTTTGGTGTTTCGGTCCAGGTTACATGACCGAAAAGTGTGGTATGAGTTATAGCCTGGTAGTGCAGGGGTGCTCTCTGGAGCCTTGAACCAGGTCTCAGTCACTGCACAGATATTGATGTTCTCCATTTTAAGGAGTGCCTCGAGTGAGTGCATTTTGAGATTTAGACTTCTAGCATTGAGTAGCATTGCCCTCAGTTTTTGCTTGCCTGTTCCTGTTATAGTGGTGAATTTATTTGAACCTTGCCTAAAAAGGCACTATAGGGGCAGCAAGAGCCGCAGCCAGTATCCAGAATCCCAGGGGCGACAGGTGCAGGCAATCTGTGGCAAAGCATAGTGGTCTGTTGACCATGTCATCCCAAGCAGACAGATACTGGATCCACTTAGAATGACACCAGAAACTTAGCCAATTGTTGAAGTCAATCATTTTGTCCTTGTACTGCGGTGTCATTCTGGGTGATGGCAGAATGCTACTAGGGCTAGGGTCATACTTGCCTGGGCTACAAGATCGGAGAGCTTTTCCATGTCTCTTTTCATGTAGTCCAGGGAGGTACGTCTCAGGTCATTCACACCAACATGGACAATGACAGAGTCATATTTGTACTTGTTGTGGAGTGACCTGAGTGCGTGGGTTATGTGGCGGATCCTAGCACCTAACAGGCAGCTGACAGTAACCTTTTCCTTATTTAGCCTGGTGAGTGGGACATTAGTGTGCCTGACTATATGTGTTGGGTACGTTGTTTTGCCTTATCGGCTGTGGTTGAGTGGCACACTGAGTCTGTGGGCTATGTGTCATTTGGGTTGTGTTAGGGGATGGAGGTTGCTTACGTTTCTGCTTTGGAGGTCTCTGTTGCTTAGACAGATTATTATTGAGAGCCTCTGCAAATGTTTTTGTGTTACTCTGTGTGGATTTTGGTGGTGTAGATTTAGTGAGACTATGTGATGAGTGTGGTGTGGTGCAAATGTTTACCTTCTCCTCATGACTGCCAAGTTCAGTCTTGATTGGAGAGAGCTTTACCTCTAGTTTGGCTAGATAAGTGTATCTCTCACAGGTTGTAGTGTTAGGTGGTAGGAGGAGAGGGTTGTCTGTGTACATGAGGCAATTTCTATATTGCCTGAAGATGCCCAGATTCATCAGATGGACAGGAAAGAACACTGGGAGCTGACCCTTAGACATGCCTGAATAAAAAACTATTTTCCTCTAGATAAGTGAGGAAAGTGAGTACAAGATCTGTTTTTCTCTAAGCAAGTGAGAAAAATAAATACAAAAACTGTTTTCCTCTAGGTAATGAGGAAGATTGAGTGCTATAGTAATTAGTAGCTTATTTAATGCTTACAAGTCTGAACAAGTGCTGAGCATAAATAAGCAAATTTAACTGCTAAAACTAAGAATCTGTATCTGCACTAGATGAGTTACAGGACAGAAACAAGTGCAAATACAGGCTTTCAAATCAGAAGGTTGAAAGAGATGGAAGAGATTGCCCAAACGGCCAATAACTAAAATTTCTGGACCAGAACCACTCCTTATGTGGTAGACAGGTTGCCTAGTGCTTACCACTCCCACTGATAAGCTAGAAGGCTTCCCTCCAGCACAGAAAGGCTTGGGGTTGTGCTCAGAAGCTTACATACAGTCCTGGATACAGCAAATCTGTATGTGGAACACTAGTTGCAGGAAAGGTAGGAAACAGGCTTACAGTTTTTTTATTTTATTTTTTTTTTTACAGAAAAGTAGCAAAAACAGTAGTAAAAACAATTCACATGCAGTGCAAGCTAGCACACTTGAGTATGTAGAAATATTAGACCAAACACAGTTTAAAAAATGCAATTAAATTAAAAGGGACTAAAAGCAAGTGCAGAAAGAGTTTATTAGGTAGAATGTGGTAAAGAGATGGGATGGGGGAGTGTCCCAGATCAAATCTACAGTGGGGCGGGCAACTGCAAAAGCCACCAAATTTAAACTACAAACCAAAAATAGGGAGGATGGATGGAACAAAACAGTTTCGACAGAGATCTAAGCAACAACTAACAATACAAACTCTAAAACCAAAAAATATATACTCAGCTCTGTATATTTGCAGATCAGTCTCTCAGAACAGTGAGACAACAGTAACAACAGAGAACTAAGCAACAATTAACAAACTCTATAACCAAAAAAAAATATATACTCAGCTCTGTATATTTGCAGATAGTCTGGAAGGCAGTCTCTCAGAACACAGGTTCCAGCAACCTTTCTCTACAACAGCATCTACATTTAAATAGTCTTATATGCCTAAGTGCCAGTATGTGCTGCCGACTCATACTGTTAACATTAAGCCACTGTCGGTTGGATGCTTTGCAATTCATGCAAGTCATAAACAATAGAAGAGAAAGTTAAGTATCAGAACAATATTTAATTAAGAGATTCCAGGTCCATTGGCATAGAGAGATAAATCCTGGGCTATGACCCAAGTAGTCCAAGTTCAACTAGGAGTTCGGCCACCTGCTGGAGTTGACATGTGAGAGGAGAGGAATGAAAAGGATTAACCCATTTACCTCTCCACAGGAGGGGGCAGTGTACTCAGAGTACACTCTCCATGGTAGAATCCCAAAGTAGACCTGGGATCACACACAGGTATTACCTGCAAGGGAGCAGGGTCAACTTATCGTGTTGCACAGAGGTGTTGCATGCATTGCTTAGGACCATTGTTTACCTAATCCTTTCCTTTTTTAAGCTCACTATTCTCACTTGCCTCTTTCAATGCCTTCATACCTCTCTATATAATGATATGCTGCTATCCCTGCAGCATAAGCCATCTCGATCATTATGGTTAGGTCTTAACCATAAAGCTCTGCTAAGCATAATTCCCTTTTTCCATCCATGTTTTGACATTGTAAACTGCTTCTTGAACTAAATGTTGTAGCATATTCTTGCATCTGTAAATCTGTATGTGTATATGTGTGTGTATATATATATATATATATATATATATATATATATATATATATATATATATATATATATATATATATATATATATATATATATATATACATATATATATATATATATATATATATACACACACACACACACACACACACACACACACACACACACACACACACACACACACACACACACACACACACACACACACACACAGTACTAGCATATGCTTTCATCAGAAAGTATGTTTTGTTTGTTTCTTATGTGACCCTGCTCACCTGGACTATGCCTACAAAAGGTTCATTGAGATCAGTGCACTTCCCTGGTAAACAAATAAACCTTTGGATGACAACAAGCATGTACAGTGTTAAGGCTTAAGAAATACTCCTCAGAGATGACAAAACACCTCTCTGGATGTTTGATCCTTGTCCCAGGGAAATAAATGAGCTGTAGGGTGCCCACCTAGAGTAATAAGGCATACCTCTCAAATGTCCAGAATTTTACAGAATGTCCACATTATTGCCTCATATTTTTTGTCCTTTCCTCATAAAATGCATGTTTTTCTGGGAAATTATTGAAGAATGAAGTCACTAAATATGACAGACGTTAGAGTTCCAGACATCATATCCTTCAGAAAAAAATGTATGCAAATACAAAATGTGTCATTCTAGCAATTTTCTAAGTTTATAAGAGCAATATCTAAAATCTGTCCATGATTTTGGGCCTTTGTCTCCAAATTATTTTGGCTGTGTCCAGAACTCTTGTGTTAAGAAGTTAAGAGCTATGTAATAAAGGGATTTACAGTGTGGTTATAGAGTGACCTCAGTTTTTTGGGGGGGTCTCTCTTCCTCACCTGGACAGCCATCGCAGTGATTCACATCCTTTGCTAGGTCTACCAGCTATTCAAATTTACCCCTGGGAGGTCATATGATCTACTGTGATTCCATCCCTTTCACTTCCCATGGTTACGTTCAAGGGGTGGGTGAACAATGAGGAAATTCCAGCTTATTCTCCCACCTCTGCAACAACTCAGCCATGTCCACTCACCACCTCCTCATTGGACCACTCCTCCTATCATTTGATGTCCCCACCCTCCATGTCACTGTCCTCCCCTCCCGGATGGTAATGCCCATCCCTCCCATCATTCTGTCAGTCACTCAAGCTGCTAATTGAACACAGGTCACCTGGGCAATAGTCCGGATTTTGTCCCTCTAAATCCCAGGAGTGGCCAAGTAAGCTCAATAGTCATAAATTAAGGACCAGAGCAAAAAATAAAATAATAAATTAAAATCTACAGCATATCTGTCTTTTGAGATAACAAATAACAGACTTTCAAAGTTTTTTTTTTTGTGGCGTCACTTTGTCTATATTTACATTGTCATGCACACTAGCACCAGTGCTAACTGGATACAAAGCAATATAAACAAAAAAAGTTCTGTTAAACTGTGAAATTATGAAAAACACAGCCTTACAAATTAAAATAACATATTGCATAATAGTAGTATATCAATATGACTTATGACTGATGCATCACTTAGTGATGTACCTGTATTCTATCATCTAGCAGCCAGAAATTAGGCTTAATTTGCAGGATGTTTTATATGGTTTTGTTTGTATGCTGATATGGCTGCATTGTTGTAATGATAAAATGTGTACTTTTAGTGGGTATTCAGAAAAATGGTTCTATGAAATGATATTCTTTTATGCCCACTCTAATTAAAATTATGAGGAATGCTGGTATCACCTGTGCACCTAAAACTACCACTGTTTACACTGTTTAATACTTGCTGTTGATTCCTCACCCGAAGAACTGAGTATTTGTTTTTGTCAGGTACTACTAACTTTCTTTCCTGATTGCCCCATTTTAGTCCAAGGCCACTGCATCTTCTGGGGTACTTGAGATATCTTCCTTTACCAGGTGGGTCTCATCCCTCCAGATGAGAACAGCTTCTTGGCCATCTGGCTAAGAAAGCCATCATGATGGGGAAAGTGAAAACCATCATATTATGACAGTTTATTTTTTAGTTAGATCATACCCCTACACTGATGCTCATGTCACTGAGGTGGCTCTGCAATGGTGACAAAAAGGAAACATCCTCCCCTACTGCATCATAGTATATCCTTCTTTGCCTGTCTACCTAATACAGTGCTAGCACTCATCAGATCCATGTTGACAACACTGAGGCTTGTGAAATAGCTATGTACCCACTGCATCCCTACAGCACTTTCAGTCTTAACAACTTCAACAGGCACCCAAGCCAGTACCTAACTCAGATTACCTGGATTATAGTCAGGGTTTTATCCCCTAATGCCAATGCAACTGGCTGGAAACAGTTTTTTCTAGAGATGCCAGTGTAACTATAACGAAAAACAGGGTTCCTATCAGAAGACTGAAGACACATTTTGTCGAATGCGTCTTGGTCAAACTTTAAATGTCGACAATGCAAAATGACTAAGTGGCATATAAGCAAATTCTTTCCCTTGGAAAGAAGTCGCTTGGCCGCTTATGTCACTTTGCCATTTTCTGCACTGTAGTGCGATCTCGGAGTTGGTATATTTAACTAGGGGGGTGTGGGGGGCACAGCCCCCCACGTCAGGGGATGTGGGGGGTGAAGCCCCCCACTTTATATAATATTTGAATGTGTTTTTTTTTTTTTTTTTTGGGAACAGCGATTTTTTTCCCTGGGGGAAAAAAAAAATCACTCTTCTGGTAATTCAATGTGTTGTGAATTCGAACTTTTGAGTTCGATATAACAACGTTCGATCATTTGATCGTTCATTGTTATAATATAGACCCAAAAATATGCATTCATACTGTTTCTATTGATGTTGCTTGGCACTGTTTTCTGGTGGGAATTTTATATTAAGAAATTTCAGGCCCTCTTCATCCACAGTAAGAGGCTGGCTAAAGAAATGGTAGCAGCTGTTAGGCAAGACTTGCTCACAACATACTTCTCAAACATCCCTTAAATGAGGAACACAGGAAATGGTGGTATTTTCAGAATGTGTTTCAGGATTATTCAAGTCATAGATTATCCTAGCAGTGTTTAAATGTGGATTTTGTTCACACCTCCTGTAAGTAGTCTATTTGATTATGAGGCCGAGGACTAGTTTCTTCTGACTTTGGATTAATAACAACTGCTATCTCTTGTGAGAAGTAATTTGTGGAGATAAACTGAGTAAACCTTCACAAATGTCTGCTCTTTACTAGGACATTAAGAGTGCATTCAAACAACAATATTTAACAGTATTTGCATGTTACAATTTTTCATACTTTTCTCACAGATTTTTTACTTGCTTGGACTGTTTGCTTTATTGTCTGATAAAATCTTGCTCACTGAAGGTAATTTTCTCTGCATATGTAAGGTATAGAGATTTGCTGAATTTGCATGATTCTAGTGCTTACAGTATTGCATTTACTTGCTTATGTGGTCATGAGTGTCATTAACACTGTCAACCACCTGGCGCTTCCGGTTCCAGTGAAGAAAATGTGAGCACATACCCAGCTGAAATACAATACCACCAGGCCAATAGACCGCATCTGGTTTTGTTGTTCAGATGTTCTTCTAACAGACATATGCCACAGAAGAAACAGCCACCTAAAACATTCTGTGGCCATGGCCCAGCATGGAAGAAGAGACATCTACCATGCTGCTAGTAACTCTTGTAGCAGGCCAGATCAGTGAAGGTGATATCGAGAGTGCAGCTCTTTCCACTTCAGAGGCTTCCACTTTTGAGACTGCCCTCTTAATGAGAGCTGTCAACCAGCTAAAAGTGAAAATGGAGGGTTTTCAGAACTTGCTGCAGCATCAAGTCCAAGAGATAAAGACAACGGTTCAGGGTGCTCTGGAACTGGTGAACGGCCTGGATCACACCAGTCAAAATCATATTGTGCATTTAGCGGATGTAGAGCACCAGATCACATTCATTTTGGAATACACACAAACCTTGAACAAGTGACTGGATGATCAGGAAAACAGACGTTGGATAAATAATATGTGAATATTAGGATTGCAGGAAGGCACAGGACAATCAGATATGCTCAAAGTTATGCAAGAATGGCTTCTAATAACATTAGGTTTGGAGTCCTCTCCAAAGCTTGTAACTGAAAGGGTGCATAGAGCACTTGCCCCAATGTCACAGCCTAATAGAAGGCAGAGGATTATGTTTACCACTGTTCTTTGTATGGACTAAGATGTCTGGTGTGGTAGAACATTATAGTTGCTGGACTACTAAGATGGACAATTAAGACTAAAAGGACAAGACATAATCCTTTTTCTATGGGTAAAGTTAGCAGAACAGAAAGCCTGTTTCTGTGCCATCACATTCTTGGCTTTAATGCATGTTTCCCTGTTTTGCTCTTGGATAAGTTTACACAACCCTCTCCAGGTGTAAATCTTCTGTGTGGGCAAAACAGCAGGGGAGTTAGAGGGTGGTTATACCTCTTAACCTTGGGGATTGAGTTACTGTATGCAGGCCTTAGTGTGACTATGCTTTTGTTATTGATACTAGCAGTGTTGCATTTTTTTCTGAAATCAATTTAAAGATGCAACAAGTTTTTTTTAAAATATTGTTAGTGAATTCAATTTTCTGTTGGGGAATTGCTGTAAAGGGGATAATATTTTATAGATTTTACTTTATTTATTGGTAAAGGAGCGTATGTAGGACTTCTTAGGTTTGGAAGCTCTAGGGTGGTTGATTATTTCTTTTGGTCTGTGGTCCCTGAAGTGCATGATAGGAGTGCTAGCAGGGGAAATATTATGCTCTGTTCTAAGTCGGGTCTATGAAATTAGTTAGTGTTAATGTTAGTGACATCTGTTCCCCTATTAAGTGGGACAGACTGCGCACATGGGTCAGGTCATAACAGCCTGATATACTGCCATTGCAAAAATCAGGTGTCACAGTCGGAGCTCTCCAAGTTGTCTTACTGGAGGGTTAAATTAGTTGCCTCATCTCTGCTTGATTTGGTGAAGTGCAAAGGGGTGTCATTATTATTACAGGCTGGGTACCCACTGATAAAGGTATTGGATGTTTTTGCTCTTCAATGAAGTAGGTAGCTGGGGCTTATCTGGATGTTGCTATTAAGCTGCAAACTGTTGTAACTGTTTACTTGCATCCCACTTTAGGGACCAGTGAGTTTAAGCATATTTTGTCTTATGTGCAGGATAAGGTTAGCAGTACCTTAATAATAATGTTAGGTTACTTTAAGTCTGTCACTGCTCCTCAAGAAACCACTGCCTTAAAGCTGTTTCTCTCTCTTCCTCAGCAAGGTTGTTGAAAGTATGGACTGCCAAAATGTCATTAGTGGATACAGAGGTTGTGGAGGGTTCTGTGTCTTGGTCATATACCCACTATGCCCCCAGGTTTAACACTTATACAAGGATTAACAAAATGTATGCTGATTCAGCTTTATTGGACCCTTATGTTATCTACAGAATGGTCCCATGTGACCATGTTCACACCATGATGTATTTTGGAGATGTCAAAGTGGTGCCCCATTACCACCAAAGCTTTGGAGGCTTCCCCATGGAATACTATGCTCCCAGAATTTGAGTCTCATTTAGATAAGGCAATACAGGAGTTTTGGAGGCCCATGAAATGGAATCACATTTGCCACTTGTGCTTTGGAATGCATTCAAGGAATTACTGCATGCTCTAGCATTCCTGTTCCATGGGCCTTCATAGAAAAGGGAATGCAGAGCTCTCCTCACTACAATAGCGGTACTGATGTGAGTTATCTAGGGATATGGTTAATAAGAAGGGGTCTTGCTCTTCCTTTCCTGACTGAGATAAAAACCAAAAATCCAGGATGTTATTAATATTAAAACTGAAATAGCCCTGGACAGACAAAGTCTGCAATATTACTAAGTGTCTCCTCAGCTGTATGGTAGGATAAACAGGAAAAGTAGAAACATTTCTAGGGATTGCACCTCATTGGTGCTGCCAGAGTAAGAGAGCGTCATAGTATATAAAGCTATTGAAGCCATTGCAGACCAGTTTGGTAGTTATTATCAATGCATGTATACAAATCCCTTCTGATATTTCTTTTTCCTTTCCTCAACTACCCCAACTGATATTAGATCAAGTGGAGTCAATATTATTGCCTAGTACAATTCAGGGAATGGAAGCAGTGATTACAAAGATGAGACTGAATAAGGCCCCAGGAAGTGGTGGCTTACCCACAGGGCTTTATAAGAGATTTCCCACCTCCATTCCATGCCTATTGTATGAGGCATGTCTTGCAGCAGCACAATATTTCTAAATTCCTTCTTCCTAGAAGCAGGTAGTTCTCTTACCCATATTAAAACCAGGTAAAGATCCAACATTGCCAGCAAACTATTGCCTATTTCTCTTCTCAATGTTTAAACAAAATATATATGGATATTTGGGCACTATGTTTAGTGTCTCTCATACCTGTTACAGTCCATTCGGATCAGATAGGTGATATCAAGAGTAGGAGTGTCTGGCCTAACATCTTGCGAGCTTTGTGGCAGCTGAATCTAGATGCCTTTCACCTTCCAGCTATAAATGAGAATGTGTTTTTAGAGTGTTATTTGAAAATGAAGGCTGCCAGACTATGATTTTGAATACAATTTTAAATACATACATATATATATATTATAGGTATTATAGGTATTATAGGTTCATACTAGGCTATCTGCCCGAGGGCATTTACAAGCCTAGCCCATAGTTTTGTGGCTTACGCCACCCCTTTAGTATGGGGAACTATACCCATTATTTTGCTGTGCCTCTGTTGAGCAGTGACACTGAGGTAATCCCTGGGGTATATCTGCGATCTCCCATCCATTGGTCAAGATTTCTCTTGAACAAGGCCAGCGAGGTGCTCTGCCTCACATATACCGGGATTTTATTCCACAGCATAGGGAGTCTTTGGGTGATGAATCTATCCCTCCAGCACGTCCTATTAATAGCCGTGTCGAGGTTTAAGTCTCCGCCCTTGTGGCTCTGACGGATCTAGATTTTTGAGGTGAAGCATATTCATCAAATCTGGGTTTGACATGGCCTTGTATGTTAGGCAAAGGTCACCTCTGAGCAAGCGTGGCGACTGAATAGAGCTGGAGTTCTTTCAGTCGGGCAGCATAGGACAGATGTTTGAGACCCTTTATCCTTTTGGTGAGGAACTTTTGTGGCCTCTCCAGCTGCTGCAAGTGTCGGGTCAGATACATTCGAATGGGGCATTGTACTCAATCATTGGTCTGATGAGTGATGAGTATAGGAGACTATGACCTCCCTTGATCTAGATGAGAATCCCTTCATGATAAGGTGGGCAATGTAGAAGGTCTTCCTAACTACTTTAGCTACATGGGTGTCGAATGACAGACTACTATCAACCTGGGTCCCCAGGTCCCTGATAACTTCTTCTGTACTCAGTGGATTGCCACCTATTTGGTAGCTAGGGGTAACCTTGTTTTTCGAAGGGTATGACTATGCATTCTTTGGCATTTAACTTTAGGCCATGGCTCTGGCACCAGTTATCTGTTTCTGTGAGACCCTTCTGAAGGATATCTGTGTCAGATGTGTTTTCTACTATGGCCAGTTTGCAGTCATCTGCAAACTTTGTCAGCCATAACCCTCCTGTGTTTGCTTGTACTTCGGAAAAGTAGATGCCAAACAAGAGTGGGCCCAGGACTGAGCCCTGTGGTACACCACTTGTGACAGGCTTTGAGTCTGACATGGCACCAGCAACTCTGACCCTGTGGGTTCTGTCACTCAGCCAGTTTGCAACCCATCTTGTGATGTATGGGTTAACATTTAAGCTGATGAGTTTTTCAATGATACCCGAGTGGGGTATTGTATCAAAGGCCTTCGCCAGATCGAGGTAGGCTGTATGGACTGCCTTTCCCTCATCAATGGCTTTGGTGACTGTTTGAAAAAGTCAACCAAGTTTAGAAGGCATGATCTGCCTTTGACAAAGCCAAACTGGGATGGATCCAAAGTCTGCAAATTCCCTATGTCTTTATTTATGAGGTCCATTATGATCCTCTCCATGGCTTTGCAGATAAGGCTTGTCAAGCTAATGGGCGGTAATTTCCAGGGTCGGTGGAGGCACCGCCTTTGTGAAGTGGGACCACAGTTGCAGTGCGCCACTCCTGGGTGCGTATCCAGAGGTAAGACTATGATTAAACAGCTGTCCTAGCTGTGGGTTTAATTCCTCGTTGAGTTCGTGGAGCACACAGCCGGGGACACCATCAGGTCCCATGGATGCTGTGTTTTTGCTTTGGAGAGAGCAGTTCTCACTTGGGCGTTGGAGATGTTTGGGGGCTGCAATCGCTTGGTATAGATATCTCTCCTTTTGGGGAGGGGAGAAGTTTGCACTGAACCTGTCAGCCAGTATGTTGGCAATGTCTGTAGGATCAGTAATCTTCACATCATTTTGAACTAGTTCTGAGCATATCTGGGAGTTTCCTCCCAGGTTTCTAACATAGCTAAAGAAGGCCTTATGATTGTCTTTTGAGTCTTTAGCTATTTTCTCTCAAAATTTGCTTTGGATGATTTTATGAGAGCTCTTAGTTTTTACTTATAGTGATCAAGGGTGTCTTACCTTTTAAGGATTTTGCTCTATCTTGTAGTAGCTTCCTCCTTTTGTTGTAGAGTTTGTTTATGGCTGGGGTCCACCAGAGTGGACGCTTGCCTTTGGTACAAAGAGTCTTTGTTTTGTTTGGGATTGCCTTATCCATGCAGTCCTGCAGGTGCTGGTAGAAGGCATTTGTAAGTGATTCAGCGGCTTGAGTACTGTTTTCCGTCGGCTCGGGGCCTTAAAGGAGACCACACTAGTCTTTAGAAGTGTGAAGTCGGCTTCGAGAAGTTCTTTACTGTGGTCCTTTTATTTCAGGTGGGGGTGGCATCAGGACCTCCAGCGAGATTAGTTTGTGATCTGATCTCACCAGTGAGGGGTATACTTCCGGTGTTGAACATTGTGCTCCCATGTTCGTGATGATGAGATCAAGTATGTTTTCTCCTCTTGTGGGGATGGTGACTAGTTGTTCCATGGCATTTGAGTTTATGAATTCCAGGAACTTTTGGGCTAGGGTGTTTGGGCTTGAGTAGTGTTCCCAGTCTATATTAGGGTAATTGAAGTCACCTAGTATGATGGTGTTTGGTGATACATTTATCCCCTCTAGTGTTTTCAGGAAGGCCATGTGAGGTTCCTGAGTTTGTGAGGGTGGCCTGTAACATGCTACAATTTGCAGAGCAGTCTTGCCTATGGTTAATTGCACCTGGATGGTCTCCGATGCATCGTGCGTTGCCACCAGTCTTGAGGTGTGGGTGTCTTTGATGAATATGGATACCCCTCCTTTCTTGGTATTGTCCGGATTTTGGGGCGGAACGCATGATAAGAGGTAAAACCTGATAGTGCTGGGGTGCTCTCAGGAGCCTTGAACCAGGTTTCTGTCACTGCACAGACATCGATGTTCTCCATACTGAGAAGGGCCTCGAGTGCGTGCATTTTGAGATTTAGACTTCTGGCATTGAGCAGCATTACCCTTAGTTTTTTCCTTTTTGTGTTCTAGGGTGGTAGGTTTAGAATTTGAGCCTTGCCTAAAAAGGCACTATGGGGTGGCAAGAGCCTTTGCCAATATCCGGAATCCCAGGGTGACAGGTGCAAGCCATCCCTTGAAGCAGCGTGGCTTGTCCAGCATGTCATCCCAGGCAGACAGACATTGGATCCCCTTTGAATGACACCAGAGTTTAAGCCAATTGTTAAAGCTGATCATCTTATCTCTGTATTGTGGCATCATTCTTGGTGAAGGTAGGATACTGCTCAAGGTCAGGGTCATACCTGCCTGGGCTACATAATCAGAGAGCTCCTCAATGTCTCTTTTCATGTAGTCCAAGGAGGTGCGTCTCAGGTCGTTTACACCAGCGTGGACAATGACTGAGTCATATTTGTACCTGCTGTTGAGAGACCTGAGTGCTTGCGTTATGTGGCGGATTCTAGCGCCCGACAGGCAGCTTACTGTGACCTTCTCCTTACTCAGTCTGGTGAGCGGGACGTCAGTGTGTCTGACTATGGAGTCACCAATGACTAGTGTGTCTGGCATTGTGTTTGGCCTTAAGGGCTGTGACTGTTTGACACTCTGACTGTGAGGTCTATGTGTTGCAGGTGTTGTGTTCTGAGGTGGTGGTTGTTTGGGTGTCTGCTTTGGTGGCCTCTGCTGTTTTGGTAGATTTTTGATCAGAGCCGCGAGTATGTCTTTGTGTGTTTATGTGTATGATTTGAGGTTGTGATGGTACTATGTGAGACTGGGTCTATAGTGTGTGTGGTAACCTTCTCCTCCTGACTGGTCTTGCCAGTCCTATGTTGAGAGAGCTCAGCCTCCAGTTTGGCCGTATAGTTGCATCTCTCGCATGTATTTGTGTTTTGTGGGAGGAGGAGAGGGTTGTCTGTGTACATGAGGCAATTGTAACATTGCCTCAATATTCCCAGGTTCACCAGCTGAGCAGGAGAGGACACTAGCAACTGATCCCTCGACATGCTAGAAGGACTAGACAAAAACTTTAAAAGAGATTCCGGGGACGTGGTGACCGAGAAATGGGGGTTTGCCTTTTGGGGTGCTATCTATAAGAGTGCCGTATCAAGGTAATAAGTACTGTAGGAGCAAGTGCTAGGTTTAACAGATAGAGAAAAGTCTACTTGGAGTCAAGTAGAGATGATCTTTTAGGTATTAGAGAAAGTGCTAGTAACAGGGATGCTTAAAGGTAAGATTGAAAAGAATGCACTCTGCAGTGTGTACTAGAGAAGTTAGATATGAAAGTAGGTAACTTGAGTTTTACCTGTTTAAAAGTTAAGGTTTAGTGGAGAGTTACTATTTTTAAAACAGCAAGATGGACTGAAAGGGGTGGTTACTTTTGTATTTTGGTACTATGAAATACTGTAGGATGGCCAATAAATTTAAATAATTGAAGGGGTGGGATTTCAAAAGTGATGGTTTTGTGATTACTCACATAAGCCAGTGAAAGTAGAGAGAAATGAGATATATGGTCAGATTAACATAAGAGGCGGGCAACTAGAAAGACAGTGGTATTTAACAAGACAACTTAAATGGGTGGGAGGGAGGGAAAAATTCTGCCTGACTCAGAACAGAGAGAGCTGTGGTCTCTTTTGAAGTTTTAATATGCTGTTAAACAGAATGCAAGCAAAACACAAGGTAAAGAAAACAAACTACAGTATTCAAAATATAGAAAGGCAATACAGAAATACAAAAAATAACAGCAAACTAACCTTTCCTTCACAGCAAAGTGTAGCAGAGTCTGGATGAGCCTTTCTGGTAAATATATATAGTTCCCCTTTGAAACATCTAATTCTCATTACATCGAAACTCAAAACACTGAGACTATAACATCAAAAGCCCAAAATATTGAAAACTCAACATCGAATTTCATAACACTGAAAATTTATAACATCGAGTAGTGTATCATCAAACATGTAAATGTTTAATCTGTTAATCTTGTGGTATCACTATAAGATGTTGTAGTTTTTATTTATATAGTTATTATTTACATAGCGTAAGAATTTATACTAATTATATAGTGTTTATTTTGCCAAACTGTACATGTTTTTAGGCCATACTGGTAAGTGATTTAAACATTATGTGTACATTCTGTATGGTGATTGCAATACAGTGGGGTTAGGAAATTAACTTTTTTCCACTGTAGTGCGATCTCGGAGTTGGTATATTTAATTTACGGGGTAGTGTGGGGGATTCAGGGGGGCTTGCCCCCCTGCAGGAATATAGTAAAAAGTGTGTTTGTTAGTTTGGTATTGCTATAGGTGGAGGGGATGTTATTTACATGTGCTTTGTAGTTTTCAATGTTGTGATGCAAAGTTTCAGTTTTCTGAGTTTTCGATGTTGTGAGTTTTCAGTGTTTTGGGTTTTCGATTTTATGGTCTCAGTGTTTTGAGATTCGATGTTCTAGAGCCGCATATATATATATATATTACGTTCAGAATTTCGAAGTCCAAAACTTTGAATCCCATATGATCGAAGATCATATGTTTGAAGTTTTAAAACCTCGAATTCCTGAATGGAGATCAGCATACAGCACAGACTGGGAGATTTCCCTTGTCCTCGCTGTAATGCGATCTTGGAGTTGGTATATTTAAGTAGGGGGGTGTGGGTGGTGCAGGGGGGCTTGCATCCCTGCATACACTTGTTTTTTTTTTTGTTTGTTTAGGGGAGGGATCACTATTTCGAGATTCCAAGATCTCTAGATTCTGAACTCGATGTTCTGAAACTCGAGATTTTGGGATTTCAAAATTTAGAAGTGAATATATATATATATATATATATATATATATATATATATTCAAGTTTCACTTAAATATTTCAGTGTAATGTTTTTACATATGAATATGTCACTTAGTATTCCCTGGTTTCACTGTATTTTTTAACTAATGTATTTGCATTCAGTGTATTTTTCTTGTTTATGTACCCTTAAATGCTCTATGCAATCTGATCAGTAGTCACATGATCAAGTATGTCATGATATATAACAGCTTGGTAACAGAACAGATAACATCATGATTCTGAAGAAGTCTGAACTTTTTGTGAAAGACAAAAGCGCTTAACCATTAAAACTCTTTTTACTGATATTGCTGTGGTTGCTTACTGAAGATGTGCTGATGTTCAATGATTTACTGTGGGAGTTTGGGCTAAATTCAGACCAAGCTATATTTTATAATCAGCTTTTGTCATTATATAAATCTTTAATGCCACCTTATCAGGTGGGCTGCATTCTCAGCACTATGATTTTACAGGTGTTTCCGTAAGATCTCCCATCCAGATGGAAGGGCAGTAAGTGTTTCAAATTTTACCCACGATACTGAGGGATCAGTTGTTTGATCTTTGGTGTGCTTACAAATGAACTACAAATGAACATACTGCAAGGAATTGAGGAGGGAGCTCTCCAAATGACAAGTGTATAAGCTGCTAAGTATACATAAGTATATACCTGGAGACTTTACACATTGAAATGTCTACATCAGCTCTTTTTTACCCCGGATATGTTGGCTCTTTAGTATCCTGAGATGAAACCTGTGTGTTGGAGATGCAAAGTGGTGAAGAGATGAATTCATGGGAGTATATCATTTAGACTGTCCAGTGTTGCAGAACTTTTATAGGTTCATAGGTTCATACTAGGCTATCTGCCCTAGGGCATTTATAAGCCTAGCCAGAGTGTGTTTGGCTTTCGCCACCCATTTTAAATTAATTTTGCTATGCCCTTTTTCGAGGTTAGTATACTGTGCCTCTGTCTAACAGTGACACAGAAGTGATACCCGGGGTAAACCTACGATCTCCCATCCACTCATCAAGATTCCTCTTGAAGAGAGTCAATGAGGGACTCTGCCTAACCTAGACTGGGATTTTATTCCAGAGTGAAGGGAGCCTCTGGGTTATGAATCCGTCCCTCCAGCATGTCCTATTTATTTCAGTGCTGAGGTTCAAGTCTCTCGAGCGCGTAGCTCGATGGGATTTGGATTTTCTGAGGTGCAGCATGTCCATTAATTCCGGGTTGGACATGGCTTTATATGTCAGGCACAGATCGCCTCTGAGAAGGTGGAATGCCACTGAGTAGAGCTGGAGTTTCTTTAACCGGGCAGCATATGGCATCTGTTTGAGCCCTTTGATCCTCTTGGTGAGGTACTTTTGGGGTCTTTCCAGTTGCTGCAGGTGTCTGGTAAGGTACATCCCAAAAGGGGCATTGTACTCAATTATGGGCCTGATGAGGGATGAGTAAAGAGGCACGATGACCTCCCCTGATCTAGATGTGAATCCCTTCATGATTAGGTGGGATATATAAAATGTTTTTCTAACCACTTTGGCCACGTGGTTGTCAAATGAGAGATTGCTATCAACTTGGGTCCCCAGGTCCCTAATTACTTCTTCTGTACTTAATGGATTACCACCTATGTGGTAATTTGTGGGCACTTTGTTTTTGCCAAAGGGGATGACTATACACTTTTTGGCATTTAGCTTGAGGCCATGGCTCTGGCACCAGTTGTCTGTTTCTATGAGGCCCTTTTGGAGGATGCTTGTGGCGGCTGGAGAGTCAATTATGGCACCCAGTTTGCAGTCATCTGCAAACCTGGTCAGCCACAGTCCTTCCGTGTTTGCCTGTACCTCCGAGAAATATATACCGAACAAGAGAGGTCCCAGGACTGAGCATTGTGGGACGCCACTTGTAACTGGTTTGGAGTCTGATATGGCTCCAGCAATTCTAACCATGTGGGTTCTGTCCTTGAGCCAGTTTGCAACCCATCTAGTGACATAGGGGGTTATATTTAAGCTGGTGAGCTTATCTATAATGCCCGAGTGGGGTATTGTATCGAAGGCTTTTGTGAGGTCCAGGCAGGCTGTGTGTACCACCTTCCCCTCGTCAATGGCCTTGGTGACTGTTTCAAAGAAATCGACCTGGTTTAAAGGCAGGATCTGCCCTTAACAAAGCAGAACTGGGTAGGATCCAGTGTCTGTAGGTCCCCAATATCTTTATTTATGAGGTCCATGATGATCCTTTCCATAGCTTTGCAGATCAAGCTAGTCAGGCTTATGGGGCGATAGTTTCCAGGATCTGTTGAGGCACCACCTTTGTGGAGAGGGACCACTGTTGCTGTACACCACTCTTTGGGTACATATCCTGTAGTAAGGCTGAGACTGAACAGTAGTTTTATGTTTGGGTTTAGCTCTTCTTGGAGTTCATGTAGGACGCAGCCCGGGACACCATCTGGTCCCATTGATGCTGTGTTTTTTGCTTTGGAGAGGGCATCTCTTACCTGAGCAGCTGAGATGTCAGGGGGGCAGCACTGCTGGGATAGATATTCACCCTTTTGGTGGGGGGGGGGTTTGTGCTGAACCTATCAGCTAGGATGTTGGCAATGTCTGTGGGTTCGGTGTATTTTTTGTCATTTTGGACTAATTCTGAGCATATCTGGGAATTCCCACCCAGGTTCCTAACATAACTAAAGAAAGCCTTGTGATTATCCTTAGTGTCCTGTGCAATTTTTCTCTCGAAGCTGGTCTTAGGCGATTTTATGAGTGCCCGTAGTTATTTGCTAATACTGATCAGAGATGCCTTCCCTTTTTGGGATTTTGCTCTATCATGTAGTAGCTTCCTCCTTCTATTGTATAGTTTGTTTATGGCTGGGGTCCACCAGACAGGACATCTGCCTTTGGAGGATTGGGTCTTGGTTTTATTTGGAATTGCATGATCCATGCATTCCTGAAGGTGTTCATAGAATGCATTTATAAAGGATTCTGCGGTCTGGGCCAAATTTTCCACAGGCCTGGGGGCTTTGAAGGATTCCACCTCGGTTTTGAGGAGTGTGACATTTGCTTTAGAGAAGTTTTTCACTGTGGTTTTCTGGGCGGGGGGTCGGGATGTGAATATCCAGTGAGATTAGTTTATGGTCTGATCTTACCAGTGAGGGATACACTTCTGGTCTGGAGTATAGAGTCCCCATGTTGGTGATAATCAGGTCCAGTATGTTTTCCCCTCTTGTGGGAGTGGTAACACATTGTTCCATAGCATTTGAGTTTATAAATTCTAGGAACCTTTGGGCTAGGGTGTTGGAGCTAGAGTAATGCTCCCAGTCTATGTTTGGGTAGTTGAAGTCGCCCAATATAATGGTGTTTGGAGAAGCCTTCATATTTTCCAATGTTCTCAGGAAGGCTGAGTGGGGTACCTGGGTTTGGGAGGGTGGTCTGTAGCAGGCTATAAACTGGAAGGCAGTTTTACCCACTGTTAGTTGCACATGGATAGTCTCTGATGCTTCGTGCTGTGCCACCAACCTGGAGGTGTGGGTATCTTTGACGAATATTGATACTCCCCCTCCTTTTGTGGTTCGGTCCAAGTTTTGGGGCCATAAAGCATGGTATGAGGTATAACCTGGCAGTGCTGGGGTGCTCTTGGGAGCCTTGAACCAGGTTTCTGTTACTGCACAGATATCGATGTTCTCCATGCTAAGGAGAGTTTCGAGTGCATGCATCTTGAGGTTTAGACTTCTGGTGTTGAGTAGCATTACTCTTAGTTTCTTATCCCTTGGGATACCTATGGAGGTGGGTTTGTCTTTTGAGCCTTGCCTAAAAAATGCACTATGGGGGTAGCAAGGGCCTTTGCCAATATCCGAAAGCCCAGGGGTGACAGGTGTAAGATGTCCCTAGCGAAGCATCGTGGTTTATCGAGCATGTCATCCCAGGCTGACAGGCATTGGATCCCCTTTGAATGACACCAATACTTAAGCCAATTGTTGAAATTGATCATCTTGTCTTCATACTGTGGCATCATTCTTGGTGAGGGTAAGATGCTACTCAAGGTCAGGGTCATACCAGCCTGGGCTACATTCTCAGAGAGCTCCTCTATGTCTCTTTTCATATAGTCCAGGGAGGTACTTCTCAGGTCATTCACACCAGCATGGACAATGACTGAGTCATATTTGTACTTGCCTTGGAGTGACCTGAGTGCGTGTGTTATGTGGCGGATCCTAGCGCCCGACAGGCAGCTCACCATGACCTTCTCCTTGTTCAGCCTAGTGAGTGGGACGTCAGTGTGCCTGACAATAGAGTCACCTATTACAAGTGTATCAGGTGTGTTGTTTAGCCTTAAGGGCTGTGACTGTTCGGCACAATGGCTTTGTGAGCTATGTGTTGCACATGTTTTGTTTTGGGGTAGCGGTTGCTTGGGTGCCTGCTTTGGAGGTCTCTGCTGCTTAGGCAGATTTTTATTTAGAGCCTCCGAGTATGTTTTTGTGTGTATATGTGTTTGGTTTGCTGTCGTGGTAGGTCTATGTGAGACTGGAATTGTAGTGAGTGTGGTTTCCTTCTCCTCCTGACTGGTTACGCCAGTACTGAGTTCAGAGAGCTTAGCCTCCAGTTTGGCTATATGGTTGCATCTCTCACATGTGTTGGAATTTGTTGGGAGGAGGAGAGGGTTGTCTGTGTACACGAGGCAGTTGCAACATTGCCTCAAGATTCCCAGATTCACCAGCTGGACCAGAGAGGAGATTGACAACTGACTTTTGGACATGCTAGAATAGTACTGGGAATTCCTTTATAATTGAAACAAAGGGCCAATGGGGAACAAGGTACTCAAGGGGAGTTTGTGAGGGTGGAGTGCTTTTAATTTTTTAGTGCTGACTTAGTGAGCAAGTGCCAGGTAACTTAAATGCAATATGTTACAGGTAACTTAATTGCAAAAACGACAAAAGTAACTTTCTTTCAAGTGAAACAAGGAAATAAGTACAGTAAGCAATGTAGATATCACTAGGGATCCACAGAAGCGCTGAAAAGATGCGTTTTAGGTGGAATTAGCATTTCAGGGAAATAACAAGCAAACAAACAACAAGCATGCAAACAAAGCTAGATTCAGCAGGCCTGGATCTAGTCTATGCTACAGCAAACAAGGTGTACCAATTTCAGTAAGAAGCAGTTCAAATATGCAGGCACTATAAGCCTTTAACCAGAAATTCCCAGCTCAGAAGGGCAGAGTCCAGCCTCTCCTCCCACAAGAGTGTAAACCACGAACCCTCTTAATGTAAAATAACTGGCCTGAAGCCCAAGTGCTTAAACCAGAATTAATACACTTTTAGAATAACAGACACTGAGCCCTCAATCAGCAGTTCCCAACTTAGAAGGATGTAAGCTACCTGTCCTGCCACCACAGTGCAGGCCACAAACCTTCCTAATGTAAAACAACTGGTCTGAAGCCCAAGTGCTTAAACCAGAATTAATACACTTTTAGAATAACAGACACTGAGCCCTCAATCAGCAGTTCCCAACTTAGAAGGATGTAAGCTACCTGTTCTGCCACTACAGTGCAGACCACAAACCTTCTTAATGTAAAACAACTGGTCTGAATCCCAAGTGCTTAAACTAAAAGCCTTAGAATGAGTTACACCAAGCAGTAATAAATACAACTGAGTACTTTTAAGATGACGCAAAAGCAAAATAAAGTAGGAAGAAACACAAATACAGTAAAATCAGATAAATTTTTTTTTTTTTTTTTTTTTTTTTTTTTTTTTTTTTTTTTAGGATGAGACTTGACTTAATTATTCCCCTTGGTGACTAAAGACAGATGGGTCCTTATTATACATGGTATAATCATGGAAGGACTTATCTCTCCCAATATTGTACAGGTAATCATAGGTTCATAGGTGTATACTAGGCTAAAGACAACTAGGGCCCTTAAATGCCTAGCTATGTAACCCAAATGTGACCCACAAATTTGATTTGTATTTGATTTATAGGGGTGATTTACTGACTGCCTCTGTTCAACAGAGACACAGGAGCCAAACCAGGTGTGAATTATCTATTACCTAGCCATTGGTCCAAGTTATGCGTAAATAGGGATAAGGAGGAACTCTGCTTCACACGGCTGGGGAAACCTGTTCCTTCAGCAGTAAAAAAGACTGTCGCACAGTTTTGGAAAACCCCAAAGCCTCCCTCCATAACCATTTATTGGCAGATGATAGCAAATATTTACAAGGCTGAATGTGCAGCAATAGGTAAGTGTAAACCATAAGAAGAGAGACTGAGCAGACTGTGACACCCTTACATAGATGTGTTTCTCACTAGATGAGAAGTAACTCTGCCTCTGCATTTAAGCATAATTATTCCTCCGTGTAGTAAAGAAAAACTGATCGACATAGCCTGTATTGTCCCTGAATGTGAGTTTTTTTCAGTTATTGTTTTCTTTTAAAAATATTGTTTTTTATGTGTGTGTGTGTGTGTGTGTGTGTGTGTGTGTGTGTGTGTGTGTGTGTGTGTGTGTGTGTGTGTGTGTGTAAGTTAGCTGGGTGTTTTGCAGAATGCTTAGCATCAATGGGTTGCTACATAAATTGATTGCATATCTGAGTAAATGGCTAGTACTAGTAAGCCAAATTGTGGGGTAGCAATATGTTTGTATGTCATGCAGAAGGGTAAATCTCATTGTTACTTTGTGTTAGCACAGTTTATATAGAAGCATTGCCATATATATTTTTGTATATTAAATGTTGCTAAGCTTTTTGGTAAAAGTGTAGTTACAAATCTTTTAGTCATGTAATGGCTTACTTCATCTTTTTTTACTTCCTCATTGTTATCAAAAATCAATAAAACATGTTCATTCAAAAAAAAAAAACAGTATCAGTTACCTGCTGTAGTCATATATTGAACGAGATGGCATAAGATGAATGCAAGGTCATGTGCTGTATTAATATTTGGAGGTACTGTTAGACATTTTGTATCTGCAGTTTGATGTGTACACTGAACTGTGTTTATAAGGCAAAACAGTTTCTGAGTCTGTCCAGACCTCTCAACTAATCAGGGACAAATTTGAACAGAATCAGGGAAAAGTCAGGAAAAAACCAGGGACAATCAGGGACACTTTTAAAATATTAGTGATATTAACTTGAAATATTGATAGAATCAGAGCATATGAATTAATACACATTTTCTGAAGTAAAATAAGTGTATAACTCTTAATTATTGTCATTATTCATTAAGTGTAATTCACCACCTATCTGCCCAAAGTCACTAGTTTTAGGAGGGATTCAGAGGGACAGAGCTAAATTTGAGTCAAAATCAGGGACGTCCCTGAAAATTAGGGACAGTTGAGTGGTATGAGTCTGTCTGCTAACAGAAGAACTGAAAAAAAACACAAACTTTGTAAACAAGAGGTATTCACTTAAAATACTGCTTTTATGTAAAATTCTGTAATTTAGTTTCTATGTTATTTTTTAGTCCAGTAAACTTTTTATATACTGTGTGGTTGCTTGGTTCTGCAGTTTGCCTAGTTAGGGAGCGCACTGTATATTAATCTAGCTTTTCCCAATGAATTCTCATGTTATGTCACTTGGTCTGTACATTAATGACTGTACTGTTTTAATGATTAATGAGAAAGAACTTTATGACATTGGCTGGAAACAGGTGTGCCATTCACTGTAGCAATATTGTACCAGTCTCCGCCTTTAACTCATTTTCTATTCACAGATAAAAGTGCATTTTAAGATAAACCACTATCTCTCTAGTTATATATCTTGACCGCTTCATTCCTTTCTTCCATCTACATACCTTGTTGTGACTCTACTTTTAATTGTGTGTGTATATATAATGCTTTTTCACTTACTCTGTATATAAAGTAATTTATCTATTGCATTTATTCCCTCAAATCAATTATGATATTCACTTTGTATATAATATATGCATATTCTGCATGTTGTTATTTACTCTCTATATACTGTTGTGTAATTACTGCGTAACTGTTGTGTTTTGCCTGGTCTAAGACTGAAATGGGTCCAATGGGATCAGTGCTCAACCCCAGTAAATAAAGTCTAAATAAATAAATTAATAAATTTACTTTTTAGCCTCCAGCTATTCTTAATGCTATGCTAATGTGAGAGCCTCTGTATGCAATCTGACTTGCAGATTAGGATGATAACAGGCAGGTTAGTTATGTACATAGTGACAAGAGAGGACCAAATAAAGAACATTATGTAGCCTAAAATGGATTAACTTCTTCTCTCTTGCCTCTTAAAAAGATCTGTCTCTTAACCATTTCTTTATTTTCCTTGCTTCTCTCATGTATTTCCCTTTTCTTTTTTAAACAGTTAATGTCTCTGCTTACCAACAACACTTAATTAACCTATAATAGCATAATAACACCTTATTTTCTGGACTTCTATCGATACAATGTGCAAGACATGCTGTTGTTCTTTCTTAATGGTGTTTACTGGTACAACGTTCAACGGGCAGACTTGCAGGAAGCAACAAGGGTGCCAGTAGAAAGAACAGCAGCATGTCTTGCATGTTGTACTGATAGCAGTCCAGAAAATAAGGTGTATTGTTAAAAGAAAACACTCTGTATTACATTTTATCAACATTAACGAACATTTGTCATGATCAGGAACCAAGTACTAAGAGGCATTGTGTTTGATTTCCAAATAAAATCAGGTCAGTCATTTCATATAAGTTGGAATTGGGGAAAAAAAAAGGCCAAAACATTGCAGCGAGGGTGCCAAATTCAAAAAAGATGCATATATCTCTGATCCGACAAACTTTCCACTACGCTTAAAAAAATGCACATGTAAATAACCACATTCCTCAGAAGCCTGAATACCTGCTGTTACTGGCAAGCCGCTACTGAATGCTTAACCAATTCTTGCATTCAGCAACGATGGTAAAGGATGCTACAGCAGCCCTGACAATTGAAGCCAAACTGTAAGGAATGTACGTAGAATGGCCGTTATTTCACAGCATGGGCTGACAAAGAACATTCAGTGGGTGGCCTTGCAATGCAGCGACATGCTGCTGCCAGTAAAGAGCATGAAGAAACAACAGTATGTTGTGTACTTTGTGTTGGTAGCACTCCGGAAACCAACCTATTTTGTTAAAGAAAACACACCGTTTTCCATTTCAAGCACATTAACTGGCACAATCACTGATTGGGAAGCAACCACTGTTTTTGTGAAAATCTGGTTGCGATAATACGTAAGTAGCCATATTTCTAATTCTTCAAATAACTCTCCTTACCCTCTCTCTCTCTCTCTCCCTCTTTACCTGATGTAGGATTGTACAGTTATAGTCCTTAGAAGCTCTCTATTAGTTCTTGTATCTATTAGCAAACCCCATCCTGCCTTTGCTGTTCTTATGCCTAATATCTTAATAATCACCTTTTTTTTTAAATAATGCGCATATACCACTGCATCCCATTCTACTGGACTAAATATTCAGATTACTTATTTTCCCCAAATCACCTGAAACTGCTTTCTTTCATATTCATGTATATGTCTTATATTTAATAAACAAATAATGTCATCAATTACATTTTTGCACCACTTAAGAATTCACAAATCATTTTTCACGTGATTTCTTTTTAAACAATCATATAATGTACAAACTGTTTTATTTATTCATTTGTTTACACGCTGCCCTTTTTTGTTCTTTTTCATCCTGTCCCCAATTGTATAGTCTGTGCTTCCTTCTGCTTATATCATTGTTTCTCACCTAGCATTTTCTGTTTCTAATATCTCTTATATTTTTTAACAGATATTTCATCACCTTTAGATTCAAATAAAATCAATGTGTTATCTTATCCTTATTTGTGACCCCCCCCCAAGTCTTGGATTATAAATTTATGCTCGAAATAAATGTTTATGTCTTGCTCAGTGTCAGTAACACCTGCATTCTCTTACTTTCAGCACTGGGTACAATATTGGGCTTCTCCAATTTGAGCAATCAAACCAAAAATGTCCCTCTTTCCCACGTTTTCTACATTTCATAAGACAATTCTTTTTGTCCTGCCTTCTGTGATATATGGTCAGCAATATACCAAAATCACAATTTATGTAAATAAAATGCAATTGTCCATCAGAATATGACTATATATTTGTCAGTGTACAGAAAACATTTTAAACACAAGGGCTATGATAATAAAACTATTGATTTGGCTATCCAATAGGTATAAGCCTATATCCCATACTGAGCTTCTTCAGTAAAAGTATGATCAGACAAAAATCCGAATTTTGATAGTAATTCATTTAAAGTAAAGCAGGTTATTGCTGAATTCTGTTCATTGCTGACAAGGAATATGATCCTAGACTTCATTGTCCATAATGAGTGTTAGCTTAGCTAGAGACCCACGGGAAACCAGCCTTTATTTATTTATTTATTTATTTCCAGTTTGATTACCGGCGAAGTCCACTGGGCCCAAGGGACCCGTTTTCAGTGGAGGCCCAGGAAGAAAAGCTCCAAATACATAATACAGTACATATATAGTAATACAGAAATGTAAAGATACATTATCTAGAACAATTTGCAACAAATGTACATACAGTGTTGCACAATAGTCAGGCAATCAGCATTGTAGATGATCTTAAGGGTTATACAGGTTTGTTTATGTGAACACTCATTGGATAGTATGTGGGGAAAACACTTTACATACACACCTTTAAAGTAGAAATATAAAACCTTTACAAGTACACATTTAAAGTATGAAACTATTTACAATATTTACACAGTTGTGATGAAGGGTAGGTAGCTCTAAGAATTGAAGAGAGCTTGGATACAGTCATAGAAAAACAAGCTACAGGAGATTTGGAGAGCTTAGGAACCTGGGAGAGAAGAAACAAAAGCATTTTATGAGCACGTAGTTGGGTGGATTTAGGTAGGGTGAAGGCAGGTACATTTCCAGTTAGTGGACAGGTGTTTGAAAAGCTGGGTTTTGAAGTTTTCTGAGTTTGGTATAGTTCTTAGAGTGGAGGGGAGAGAATTCCATTTTTTACCTAGTGAGAAAGAGAGGAGGAGTTGGCCAGCAGGACGTTTGGGCTTATGGATAGCTATCAAGTTTTGATGTTCAGATCTGAGAGTTTTATTAGCGGTGTAAGGGGGAAGGATATTAGCTAGAGCTGGACATTTAGAAGGGTGAAATACGAGTCTATGAGCAGTGGTGAGTTGGAGGTAGTTTAGGTAGTTTGGGAGTTCTAGCCAATTCAGAGATTGCAGGATAAGGCAATGATGGGTGGAATGTTTGGATTTGGTGGCAAATTTAGAGATTTTATTATAGCAGTTTTCTAGTTTGGAGGTGATGGAGGAGGACAGGCTGGTTAGGAGAGGAGCTCCATATAGTAAGGAGGGCAGAAGATAGGTAGTGGCCAGAGTGTGCCTAATAGAGTGTGAGAGAAAGTGATTATTCCTGTATAGCATACCAAGTTTTTGGTGGGTTCTCTTAATATTTTGCAGAATGTGGATGTCAGACTTAAGGTATTCATTTATAGTAATGCCGAGTAGTTTGGCGGATGGAACCACTTCTATAGGTGAGTTGGTTTGACTCAGGACTCTGAAAGTATCTTTGTTATAGGAATGAGTCTTTGTTGGGGGGGAACAGTAAAATTTTATATTTATTGGCATTGAGAGAGAGGTGGTTTTGGCGCATCCAGGTTTCAGTGGTTGAAAAAAGCAGTTTGGGTTTTAGTGAGCAATTCAGAGAGGTTAGAGGCAGAGCAGACCAAGGTAGAATCATCTGCATATTGAATGATTTTGGCATCAGGAATTGCAGAGTGAAAGTTATTAATAAAGATGTTAAAAAGAATTGGCCCTAGGATAGATCCCTGAGGTACACCAGTAGAAGAAGCTAAGAAGGGGGAGGTGGAGTTTTTCCATTTGACTGACTATGGTCTGTCTGATAGGTAGCTGGAGAACCAGGATAAAGTGCTTGGTGAGAGATGAAGATTTGAGAGATGAGAGAGGAGGTGTTTGTGGGAAACAGTATTGAAAGCTTTGGACAAATCTAGCAATACAGTAGAGACCAGGTGTCCAGAATCTCAAGCTTGATTGACAGTTTCTAGGAAAGACAGTAGGGCGGTTATGGTGCTGTGGCCTTGGCAGAAGCCATGTTGGGTAGGTGTAAGAAGATTGTTTTGAGTTAGAAAAGGCATAAATTGGAGGTGGACTCACTTTTCAAGGATTTTAGAGATTGGTGAGAGCAGTACAATAGGGCGGAAATTTGAAATGCATAGAAGTTTTTTTATAAGGTTAGTGGAAACAGGTTTGAGGTCGAACATAAGGGAATGATTATTAGGGGAATTAGATGGGGAAGAGTGAGAGACTGTAAGGTTGTTGTTGGGGAATGTCTTGGTTAGGTCTGATATTGTTTCTATGAAAAATTAATTAAAATCTGAGCTGATTTCAAGGTCTGATTTACTAGGGTCAGGACAGGGATTATTCTTTGAGCCAGGATTGAGAAGTGAATTTATTGATTTCCAGAATTGCTTAGGGTTTTTGTTGTTATTAGACTGGAGCTTAATATAGTAGGATTTTTTATCCTTGGTGATTAGCTGTTTCACATGGTTATGAAGCTGTTTGTATTGAAGGAAGGATTTGGCAGGTTATTTTTTTGGTAAAGCTTCCACAATTTGTCTCTTTGAAGCACAATTTGTTTAGTATGCTTGAATAGCCAAGGAGCTGTATTAGTTTTTATTCTTTTGTTTCTTAGTGGGGCTACAGAATTTAGGCTGTCTAGGAAGACAGAGTTGAAGTAGTCTGTAGCACTGTCAAGTGGGAGGGTTTTTAGAATTTGCCAGTCCATTTGTTTAAGCATATTGGTGAAGGTTGTGGGGTTAAAGTTACTAAGGTTGCGAGTAAGAATGTATTGGTGCTGGTGAGGAGAAGAGTTATTTGCACATTGAATGAAAGCTGGGAAGTGGTCACTAATGGAATCAGGAATTGTGCCAGAGTTGGTTATTTTATTTGGATCAGAGACTAGGATCCAGTCAATAGTAGATCCAGGGGGGTTAGTTTTGTTAGGTTGGGTGATAGGATAGATTTTTTGAGTGAAGTTATAGAGGTTAATGGATATGGATGGAGTGGGACTATTGACCTTATTCCAGTCAATATTTACATCATCTAGAATGTAGGTTTCGTATTTAATTTTAGTAGATGCCCAGTGGAGGATATCATCGAGGACAGAGATGTTGTTGCCAGGAGATATATATAGAGCAATAAAGCAGATGTTTTTATGTTTGTTCAGTTTTAGTAGTCCAGCTGTAAGTACAGTGTTATTGAATTGAGGAATTGGAATTTGGAGGGGAATTAAGGTAAGTAGGTCAGAGTAGACTAAGGCAGTGCCACCACCTTTTTTATTTAATCAGTCATTTCTATGGATGTAAAATCCTGGGGGGCAGGATCTCTGAATGGGACATATGGGGTTTAAGCTAAGTTTCAGAGATGGCTAGGATGTCTGGTTGGTTATGGCTTAGCCAAGCTTAAAATTGGTGGACATTGTTGTTGAGACTCTGGGCGTTAATTGTGAAGATTTTTATGGAGTTGTAGGGGGTGGGAGGTACGGCGGGTATTAATAATGGTATTGGGACCTGGGTTGGGGTGGATATCACCGGCTAAGACTAGGTTGTTGAAGGAGTTAATCTTGAGCCATTTGTATTTGAAAACTAAGAATTTAGGAAGATCTAAGATTAGTTTATGTGTCTGTTTTGTAGCAAAGGTGGAGAAGACTTTAGTGTGGAATAGGTGTAGAGGCTTAGGCTGGAAGAGGGAAGGGGAAATAGAGTGGAAGTGAGAGTAAGGGTAAGGGTAAAGGTTGGTGTGTATGGAGGTTATTTTTGTAGGTAGAATTGGGCAGGCAATGGAGGAGAATGAGGTGGTATAGCATAAGAGAATTAGTAAAAAAAGGAGGTGGCAGGGGGCCAGGTGGGTGTGGAGGATTATTGAAGGCATGTTTATGGAAGGGGAGAAAGATTATATGTAGTTGTGGAGCAGAGAAAAGGCTATGCAGGAGTGAGGGTTTAGGAAGAGGAACAGATTTCCTTAGAATTGTAAGAAGGGGAGGGGGCTGTAATTCATTAGGGAAGTGGATAGAGTGAAAGTAAGTAAGTGGGCTGGCTATAAGTGGGTGGAGTAAGGAGGAAAAGTATCTATTGGTTATTTAGGGAGGATGGGAGGGGGATGGGAAGAATAAAAGTAGAAGTGGTGGGGGCAGGTGGGAATTGGGGGCAGGGTAGGGGAGCGGAGTGAGCCCACAGGGTGAACAGAGCGGGATGCAAGTAAAGGAAGAAGGGTCTGAGAGAACAATCTGTGAGCTGCTGATACCTGGGTTGCTACCAGGAGGGAAAGGGTAAGTATAGATCTGGAAATTCTGTGTTACTGATAGTAGGGGGAATAGCTGGGTGTAGTTATTAAGCAAATTGGTGGATCGACAAGGGAATGTAAGAGCAGACTTAAACAGTATAGATATGTATTGCGAGATTCTAAGAGGTAGAGAAGAGATAGGAGTGTGAGAAACAAGACTGGTAGAGGGAGCAACCTGGACAGGGAAATAATGTTCCAGCTGAGCTAGAGATAAGAGATAGCTATTATAGACATAGGGAAGGCTGTGGTAATAGTTGCAGGAGGCAGCACAGGGACAGGAAGGTTTGTTTATTAAGGAATGAAGAGGGGTATGGCTGCTGGGTATCCTGGCTAAGTCACTAGTTTTAATACTTTATAATTAATGGTATATTATGTATTTAATAGTTAGTATATATGTTTAATATAACACATATAGAAATTATGTTAGTAAAAACTACAACTTTACTGCTACGTTTGGGGAACAGATACTTTCTTTCTTCCCTTGGTAGCAGGGTTTTTAACTTTAAGATGGCAAATTTCGGTAGTTTTAAGGATGAGTGACTAGTAATATTTGTGGGGGTCCTTATTCTCCAGGCAGGTAGACCCTTAATCTTAGAGCAGGATAGAAGAATGGAAAGTTTCTTGCTTCCCTTGGTAGCAGGGTTTTTGATTTTAAGACGGCAAGTTTCAGTAGTTTTAAGGATGAGTGGCTAGTAATATTTGTGGGGGTCCTTATTCTCCAGGCAGGTAGACCCTTAATCTTAGAGCAGGATAGGAGAATGGGAAGAGAGTTAAAGATGCTATGGCAGGGAATGCACAGCAGCCAGGGGGGTATTCCAGTTATTAAATATAGTACTGATTGTATTAATTGTGCCAGATGCACTCATGTCCAAACAACATTTATCAGTAATTGTTAAGAAATTAGGCATCTGATGACTCATATGTAAGAGTGGTTTATCAGTTTAGTTCAGTGTGTGTGTGTGTGTGTGTGTGTGTGTGTGTGTGTGTGTGTGTGTGTGTGTGTGTGTGTGTGTGCGTCCCTTTTCACATGCCCTGGAAGTTTAAATTACATAGTTAAGGAACATTTGAGTGATGATATGTCCTTTTTAAACACTCCAAGGAACATCCAATGGCCCTGTTAAGAATTACTGGATAACTAGATGAGCTGCAGAGAACATAAACAAGACTAAGTAATAAGATATTAGACACTAAAGTACATTTATGGATCATACACATGAGAGTGCTTTTTTCTGTCTGGGTTTAAATGAGAATTTTTGATGAATATTATTACTGTTTGGGCAAAAGCTGACTTTATGTATGGATCTGTATTTTTTATTGTTTTAACAGTTCATTATTATAAATTTTTGCCCACTAGAAGTAATCAAAAAGTCATGTCTATGTGGTTTAAATATATAAATATGTAAATATATAATAGCAATGTCCTCTGTAAGTTACCAAAATTCTTTTAATAATGTAATGTATTGTACCAGTGTGATTGTACCACTGTGCATGCATTCTTTTATTCAATATGCTTTTATGTAATGTGAACCAGTCCAACATGCTACTGTTTACTATTGTCTAATATTACATTGTCAAAGATGGCACTAATGTTTAATTTATATTTATTAATTTATATTGCATCTTGTATTATATTGTATCAATGGAGCTTTTCTTCCTGGGCTTCTGCTGAAAACTGGTTGGTTCTACTCCCAGTTGGACTTCCCCAGTCTGGAAATAACAAGAAAGAAAGACAGAAAAAAATTTGATCTCAGTCTTAAGTAGAACATTAAATAAGCTGTGGTAGTTTCCTGTTTTTGAAGTTATGTATGATTTATTAGGTTTTAATATTTTTTTCATATTTCTGCATTTTTTTATAAGTACCACAACATCCTCTGAATGGTGATGGAATGCTATATCTCACTGCTATAATAGCCTGACAGCAATAAAACAAAACTACAAATATTGTTGAACAAAATCTGTCAGTTTTTTGTTTAGCCCCACACCAACCCACATAAGAGTGGAATATTAATTCCTAGCAAAGGCTAACTTCCTTACCATACATCATAGATCTACTTTCCTTCTAAGAAATCTTATCTACAAAATCACCAGCATAGAGCACTGCACAGTCCTCAGCACCCCACTATCCACACATCTCGACTCCAGTACTTTTACATTCACTTATCTTGAAAATACCTTGGTCATACTTCCCAGTTATACTGTCGGCTATAGCCACAAAACTTTAGAAGTCATTGCTCTTAAAACATAGAACTCCATGTCCCAAAGTATGTATTACCTCTCTGGTATGTTAACTCCAAACAAACTCTGAAATCTCATGTGAAAAGACTGTTGTGTTGCAATATGCATTCAGGGTTACGTTAAACTGGTCTAACATTACTTAAACTCGTCTCACTCTTTTCTTCCTGATCATAAGCCTGCTGTGCTCAGTTATATTACAATAGCATCTCTCTTACATTATGTAGTCTGATATACACATACCCTTTTGGATATAAAGTTGTTTTGTTACCATGTAGGCATCCTTTGATCCCAAAGGATCATGAGTTTGGACCTCTATTGGACTGAGCTGAGCAGCGTCTTCTGTAGCTGTGCAATCCAATCCAGGAGTGGCAGTCCTTTCCACACTCTGAGCAGCAGTAGGCAGATGTTGGTCTGGTATCATGGGCATGGATCTTCCTGAGGGCTCTCTTATCCACTGCTCTCCTTACCAAGGTGGTTTCATACATAGTAAGAGCTGCCGTCACTTCCCATTTCCAGGCAATCTTGTCCGAGGCAAGAGAATACCAGGTGTTTACGCTGATGAGAGAGCACTGAGGTCACACTTGCATATGTCCTTGCACAGACTCCAGCTGTCCAAAATAGAGGTCTTTCAGTATTCTGCCATCTGTCATGCATGAGACACGACCCAACCAACACATACGTCTCTGTTGCAGAAGGGTGAACATGGAGGGGGTGCCCATCCTCTCAAGCACTACGCTGTTGGGGATCTTGTCCTTCCATGAGATGGTCCCCTTCATGCCTTCATGTGAGGCCTTGATAATGCTAAGTAGTACTGGAGGACAGCCAATCTTTGCCGGAATCGCAAACAGACCTTTCCTACTGACAAAGTCAAATCCCTTGGTCAGATCAATTAAGGCAATATATAGAGGTTTGTTCTGCTCCCTGCACTTTTCTTGTAGTTGCCTGAAAGACAAAACCATGTCTATAGTTGACTTTGAACCCACACTGAGACTTGGGGTAAACTCTTTCTGCAAGAATGTGGAACATTGTCAGGACAACATGTGCAAACAGCTTCCCCATGATACAGAGAAGGTAGATTCCACGATAGTTGTTACAATCACTTTTGTCACCCTTATTCTTAAGTACATACGTTCATAAGTTTTTACTAGGATAATGACCACAAGGGCCTTTTTAAGCCTAGCCATGCATCCCAAATCTCTGGGAAGTTCTGATACCCTTGATATGTGTAATAAAGGGCTTGAGAGATGAAACATGTATAGGTTGCCTGTGTCCATTACAGACATAGGTGTCAAACCAGGTATGAATTTCCTGTTCCCCATTAAATTGTCCAAGTTGCAGTTTAAATGGGCTAGGGAGTAACTCTGCTTCACATGAATGGGGAGCCTGTTCCAGAGACAGGGTACCCTCTGGGATACATATCTGTCTCTCCAGCAGGTCATATTTATATCACAGGCAAGATTTAAGTCTTCAGAATGGGTAATTCTGATGCTGTTTGTTTTGTGGATATGCAGAATGTCCATCAGAGTGGAGTCTAAAAATGCCCTATATGCCAAGCATAGATCTCCCTTCAAAAGCCTGTAGGAGACAGAGTACAGGGACAAGACCTTCAGGCAGTCTGCATAGGACATTTTATTTATGTCCTGTATTCTTTTAGTGAGGATCCTCTGTTGATGTTCCAGTTGTTGGATATGGCTTGTTAGGTACCTACCAAAGGGGGCATTTTACTCAATGCTAGGTCTGATGAATAACTCATACAGTGGAACAATGACTTCTTTCGACTTAGATACCATACCTTTGTTTATAATTTGCACAACACAGAAAGATTTCCTCACTACTATAAACACGTGATGGTCAAAGGCTAGATTACTGTCTATGTGTGTCCCTACGTCTCTGACTACTGTGCCAACTCTAAGGGGTGTGTTGTCAATATGATGGTTACCAGGAATAGATGACTTCCCGAAGGATACTATTATGCATTTCTTGGCATTTAGTTTTAGTCCATGGCTCTGACACCAGTTGTTTGTCTGTGTCAGTCCTTCCTGGAGAACATTTGTGTCAGTGTGTGATTCAATGACAGCTCTTAATTTGCATTCATCTGCAAATTTAGATATCCAGAGACCATTGACACTGGCCTTGACTTCAGAGAAGTAAATACCAAAAAAGACCTGTTCAAGGACTAATCCCTAAAAGACTTCACTTGTAACTGGCATATTTGTAGAGGTAGACTCCCTAGTTCTAACTTCCTGGGTCTTGCTGTGAGCCATTTGGCTATCCACTGGGTGACATACTGGTTTGTACCTAACTTCTTGAGTTTGTTAACAATGCCTGAGTAGGGTATTGTGTCAAATGCCTTGGCCAGGTTACGGTAGACAATGCGAACATTTTTTGCCCTCAGAAATTGCTTTGGTGACCTTCTCAAAGAAGTCCACTGAGTTAAGTAGGCATGGCCTGCCCTTGATGAAACCAAACTGGGTTGGAATCAGTGTCTGGAGGTTTACTATATCACTATTGAACATTTCCATGATAATTATTGCTATGGCTTTGCATATAAGACCAGAGAGACTTATGAGTCTGAAGTTTACAGGGCCTGTAAATGGTCCACCTTTTTGCAGAGGGATGACTGTTGCTGTTCTCCAATCATGAGACACAAAGCCTGTTTCGAGGCTATAGTTAAATAGCAATTCCAAACGGCCTGATAGGTCATGTTTTAAGCTATTTAGAAGGTATCGTGGAATATTGTCTGGGCCCATGGATATAGTGTTCTTGGCCTTAGACAGAGATAGCATTGAGGACCTGCTCCCTAGTGATAGCAGGGGAAGTTATACCTTATGGTATTTCCTGAGGGAAGGTTAAGGGGGAAAGAGGGCTAATGTTGGAGCTGAATTTATCAGTCAGTAGGTTTGCTATATCTTCTGGCTCAGTATAGGTGGCTCCATTTACAATGAGCTCTGCACACAATTGTGTATTGCCTTTAAGGTTGTGGACATAGCTAAAGAAAATCTTTATGGTTGCCTTTCTCCTGGGAGGCCAAATTTACCTCAGATTTGGCTATGGTAGACTTTATTTATCCTCTGAGTTGTTTGATTAGTTTGATGAGAGTGCTTTTATCCTGATGGGTGCTGCACATCCTAATGTCTGCCATGATTTTCTTTCTTCTGTTATGCAGCCTATTGATTTTGTGATTCCACCAGGGTGGCTTGTTTTTTGAGTTAGTTTTGTACATCTTCCTGGTGGGTACAGCTGACTCTATGCAGCTATTAACATGTTTGCACAGGGTTTCTATGGACAGTTCTGCATAGACATCAGTTTTCTCAGGGTTTATGGGGGCTTGAAATTTTGCCAGTTGATCACTTGATAGCAGGAGGTTAGCCTTAGAGTAGTTCCTAAATATTCATAGGTTCATAGGTTCATAGGTTGGTACTAGGCTATCGGCCCTAGGGCCTAAACAAACCTAGCCATAACAATTCCCTGGCTATTTCTTCCCACACTATTTACTTCCCTGGACCCCTGTCTAGCAGGGTGACTGACGTGATCCCGGGGTGAATTTCCTTTCTCCCATACAATCATCAAGGTTCCTTTTGAAGAGGGCCAAAGAGGCGCTCTGCTTGACATGTATGGGCAGTCTATTCCAGAGTCTGGGGAGTCTCTGGGTCAGGTACCTATCCCTCCAGCATGTTTTGTTTATTGTGATGACAAGGTTTAGATCCCTGGAGCTAGTGGCTCTGAGGGATTGGGATTTCTTTAAGTGTAGCATGTCCAACAGCTCTGGGTTTGACATGGCCTTGTATGTTAAGCAGAGATCACCTCGAAGTAGATGATATGCGACAGAGTATACCTGGAGTTTTTTAAGGCGGTCAGCATAGGGCATCTGCTTTAGGCCTGTGATTCTTTTAGTGAGGTATTTCTGCGGCCTTTCTGGTTGTTGCAGATGTCTTGAGAGGTACATACCAAATGGGGCATTTTATTCTATAATGGGTCTAATGAGGGATGAGTACAGTGAGACAATGACCTCCTTTTTTCTGAATGAAAAGCCCTTAGTGATGAGGTGTGCCACATAAAAGGATTTCCTGACTGCTGTGGCGATGTGGTTATTGAAGGTGAGACCACTGTCCACCTGTATCCCTAAGTCTCTCATCACACTTTCAGTGTTTAGTGTACTGTCACCTATGTGGTAATTCATGGGTACATGTTTTTTCCCAAAGGGGATAACTATACATTTCTTGGCATTGAGCTTGAGCCCATGGCACTGGCATCAATCATCTGTTTCTGTAAGGCCCTTTTGTAGAGTATCCACATCATTTGGGTTTTCAATAATGGCTCCCAGTTTGCAGTCATCTGCAAATTTGTTAGCCAGAGTCCCTTAGTGTTGGCCTGTACTTCAGAGAAGTAGATGCCAAACAAGAGAAGTCCCAGGACTGAACCATGAAGTACTCCACTTGTCACTTGTCTGGAGCTGGATTTGGAGTCAGCTACTTTTACAGTGCAAGTTCTGTCAGTAAGCCAGTTGGCAACCCATCGAGTGATGTAGGGATTAATGCCCAGCTTAGTAAGTTTATCTATGATTCCAGAGTGGGAGATGGTGTCAAAGACCTTGGCAAGGTTCAGATAGGCTGTGTGGACTGCCTTACCCTCGTTCATGGCTCTGGAGACTGATTCAAAGAAGTCAATCAGGCTCAGGAGACAAGATCGTCCTTCACGAACCCAAACTGGGTAGGGTCCAGTGTTTATAACCACTGATCCCTGGAACTTTTGACCTATTAACCTGACGAGCCTGGTCTGGCAAGGCCATGGAACGTATCATCATGGAACTCATAAACAAAGACATTGGTAACCACCAAACTCTGGATCCCACCCAGTTCGGGTTTGTGAAAGGCAGATCATGCCTCCTGAACCTGATCAACTTCTTGAGGCAGTCACCAAAGCTGTAGATGAGGGTAAGGTGGTTCACACAGCCTATCTTGACCTCGCCAAGGTTTTCAACACCATCTCCCATTCTGGAATTATAGCTAAATTCACTAAACTAGGTGTAAATCCCTACATCACAAGATGGGCTGCCAACTGGCTCACAGACAGAACCCACACTGTAAAAGTTGCAGACTCCAAATCTGACCTCAAAGCAGTGACAAGTGGAGTACCAAAGGGTTCCATCCTAGGACCTCTCCTGTTTGGTATCTACTTCTCTGAAGTACAGGCTAACACAGAAGGCCTCTGGCTAATGACGTTTGCAGATGACTGCAAACTAGGAGCCATAGTCAAGTCCCCAAATGATGTGGACATCCTACAGAAGGGCCTCGCTGAGACAGATGCCTGGTGTCAGAGCCATGGCCTCAAGCTCAATGCCAAAAAGTGCAGTGTCATCCCCTTTGGTAAAAACTCTGTACCCATGAACTACCATATAGGCAGCAATCTACTTAACATTGAATGTGTGATAAGAGGCCTTGGGACCCAGGTGGATAGTAGTCTCTCCTTTGATAGTCACATCACCACAGTAGTCAGGAAGTCCTTCTATGTGGTACACCTCATCATAAAAGGGTTCTCATCCAGGAAAAAAAGAGGTCATTGTTCTCCTCTACTTGACACTCATTAGACCCATTATAGAGTACAACGCCCCTTTTGGAATGTACCTCAAAAGACATCTGCAGCAGCTGGAAAGGCCACAGAAGTACTTCACAAAGAGGATTACTGCCCTCAAACAAATGCCCTACACTGACCACCTAAAAAAACTCCAGCTTTACTCCATAGCGTCTACTCCAAGGTGATCTCTGTCTAACATATAAAGCTATGTCAAACCCAGAGCTGTTGGACATGCTACACCTAAAGAAATCCCAATCCCTCCGAGCTACACACTCTAGGGACCTAAACCTTGTCACCACAATAAACAGGACATGCTGGAGGGATAGATTCCTGTCCCAGAGACTTCCCATACTCTGGAACACGCTACCCATCTATGTCAAGCAAAGTTCTTCATTAGCACTCTTCAAGAAAAATCTTGATGAGTGGATGGGAAATAGGAAATACACCCTGGGGTTCACTTCTGTGTCTCTGCTTGACAGTAACACAAGAAAATAACTTTCTTGGGTGACATAAGCCAAGGAACCTTGTTGGCTAGGCTTATGTAGGCCCTTGGGCCGATAGCCTAGTACCTACCTATGAATCTATGAACCTATACGTTCCATGGCCTTGCAAATCAGGCTCGTCAGACTGATGGGGCGGTAGTTCCCGGGATCCAAGGTGGATCCCCCCTTGTGGAGTGGGATAACTGTAGCTGTGCGCCACTCAGTGGGCATGAATCCTGAGGTGAGGGTATGATTAAACATGACACTTAGGTGAGGTGCCAGTTTATTTTGTAGTTCATGTAGTACACAGCCCAAGATGTCATCTGGTCCCATGGATGCTGTATTCTTAGCTTTGGAGAGTGCATTTTTAAACTGTGTGGCCGTTATTACCGGAATTTATCAGTCTTCTGGTATTGAGATGGGCCATTTAGGGGGTGAGAGGGGTGGTGAAGTTGGCACTGAATTGATCTGCCAGGATATTGGCAATATCCTTGGAATCAGTATATTTAATGCCATTCTGTTTTAGCTCAGGGCAGATCTGAGCATTTCCATTTGGATTCTTGACATAGTTATAGAATGCCTTGTGGTTGGCTTTGGAATCTTTGGCAATTTTATTTTTGTAACTAGCTTTGGATGATTTTATGAGGGATCTCAGCTTCTTACTGAGGCTGGTAAGGGAGTTTTTTGCATCCTGGGATTTTCCTCTTTTCTGCAACAGTTTCTTCCTTTTGTTGTAAAGTTTGTTTATGGCAGAGGACCACCAGATTGGCTTCCTTTTTTTGGAGGAGAGCATATTGGTTCTATTTGGGATGGCACGATTCATGCATGAGTGGATGTGCTCGTACAGTGCCTTAGTGTAGGACTCAGCAGTCGAACTTTCATTTCCCATCTGCATGGGTATCATGAAGTTTGTAACTTCTGACTTGAGTAGCATGAGGTTGGCTTTGGAGAAGTTTTTTATGGAGGTTTCCTTACTGGGGGGTGGGATGTGGATGTTAAGGGTGATTAGCTTATGGTCTGACCTGACCAGCGAGGGGGTGACCATAGGTGCGGAGCCTCAATTTCCCATGTTTCCCAGTTTTAACTGGGGGGTCCAGGTTTTATTTTTACTTCAAAGGAGACTATTTTGTGGTCTGACCTTTCCAGGGAAGGCATTACAGTAGGGGGTATGCAGCAGTCTTCCATATTAGTAAGGACCAGATCCAGTATGGTTGCACCCCTGGTTGGCGTATTGACTGTCTGGTCCAGGAAGTTTGTGTTTATAAAATCCAGAAATCTCTGTGCCTGTACATTTGGCGTCATATAGGATTCTCAGTTAATAGCGGGGTAATTAAAGTCACCCAAGAATATGGTATTGGGTTGGATGGTAAGTGTTTCCAGTAAGTTTAAATACATGGTATGGGTTTCCTGGGTCATAGACTGCTCAGACAAGCTCCATGTGGGTTTACAGAGTGGTCCTAGCAGCAGGGAACTCAGAAAAGTGACTACCTTCTGGATTTAAGTATCTTTGCTTTTTTTTCACTTGAAATAGCTTCTGTAGCTTACCTTGAACTAGCCTGAACTGTTTTTTAACTGATTGCTGCATTATTTTAAAATCTGCATTTAAAGTTACATTTTAGTCGAATTTGATCGAAAGTTTGCTTGTTTGTTTGTTTAATTTAACTGTGGAGGCTGCCCACTAAAGTGTGCTAGCCTGTGTAACTAATTTATCACTATTTCTGCATTTTCTGTGTGTTTCTACCAAAAAACCAAAAAAATAATCCTTGTTTTCCCGCCTTCCTCGACTAGTTTAGACCAGTTTACAGGCATTGCTGTATTCTGGGCTGTGGTGTAGTTCCTGTGTTGTCCATTACCTTACTTGGATAGAAGGAAGTTTCTTTGCTCACCAGTGGGAGTGGGGAGCCTTGAGCAGCCTACCTGCCCTTGGGGGAAGTGACCTCAGCACAAGAAGCTGTAGTAATTGGTTGTTTGGGACCATTTCAAGCTCTTTTGTAGTTCACTGTTTAAAATCCGCCTCTGGGCATTTTTTCTGGCTATACTGCTCAGACAAGCTCCACGTGGGTTTACAGAGTGGTCCTAGCAGCAAGGAACTCAGAAAAGCGACTACCTTCTGGATTTAAGTATCTTTGCTTTTTTTCACTTGAAATAGCTTCTGTAGCTTACCTTGAACTAGCCTGAACTGTTTTTTAACTGATTGCTGCATTATTTTAAAATCTGCACTTAAAGTTACATTTTAGTCGAATTTGATCGAAAGTTTGCTTGTTTGTTTGTATAATTTAACTGTGGAGGCTGCCCGCTAAAGTGTGCTAGCCTGTGTAACTAATTTATCACTGTTTCTGCATTTTCTGTGTGCTTCTACCAAAAAAATAAAAAAACAAAAAAATAATCCTTGTTTTCCCGCCTTCCTCGACTAGTTTAGACCAGTTTACAGGCATTGCTGTATTCTGGGCTGTGGTGTAGTTCTTGTGTTGTCCATTACCTTACTTGGATAGAAGGAAGTTTCTTTGCTCACCAGTGGGAGTGGGGAGCCTTGAGCAGCCTACCTGTCCTTGGGGGAAGTGACCTCAGCACAAGAAGCTGTAGTAATTGGTTGTTTGAGACCATTTCTAGCTCTTTTGTAGTTCACTGTTTAAAATCCACCTCTGGGCGTTTTTTTCTGGCTATACTGCTCAGAGAAGCTCCACGTGGGTTTACAGAGTGGTCCTAGCAGCAGGGAACTCAGGAAAAGCGACTACCTTCTGGATTTAAGTATCTTTGCTTTTTTTTCACTTGAAATAGCTTCTGTAGCTTACCTTGAACTAGCCTGAACCATTTTTTAACTGATTGCTGCATTATTTTAAAATTTGCACTTAAAGTTACATTTTAGTCGAATTTGATCGAAAGTTTGCTTGTTTGTTTGTTTAATTTAACTGTGGAGGCTGCCCACTAAAGTGTGCTAGCCTGTGTAACTAATTTATCACTGTTTCTGCATTTTTTGTGTGTTTCTACCAAAAAAACAAAAAAACAAAAAAATAATCCTTGTTTTCCCGCCTTCCTCGACTAGTTTAGACCAGTTTACAGGCATTGCTGTATTCTGGGCTGTGGTGTCGTTCCTGTGTTGTCCATTACCTTACTTGGATAGAGGGAAGTTTCTTTGCTCACCAGTGGGAGTGGGGAGCCTTGAGCAGCCTACCTGTCCTTGGAGAAGTGACCTCAGCACAAGAAGCTGTAGTAATTGGTTGTTTGGGCCATTTCTAGCTCTTTTGTAGTTCACTGTTTAAAATCCGCATTTGCACGGCGTTGCGCAGTCATGTGCATAGCGCAGCACCGGTTAAACAAGGTTAAACTTTTTCTGGCTCCTCCAAGTCTGCTCTTCAAATTTTCCCTTAAGGAAGCTCTACTCTTAGTATAACCAGACTACTCACTGTATTATAAGCCTAGCACTTGTTCTCAATGCTTCTCTACTAAGTAAGCACTCTCGTACTAAGTAAAGCACTACATCTACTTACCACCCCTGTGAATATCCACTTCCCTTAAAGGTATACCACTCCGTTATACTGTTCTAGCATGTCGAGTGGTAGATTACTTGCGTCGTCTCCAGTTCAGCTGGTCAATCTGGGTATCTTGAGACAATGCTACAATTGTCTCATGTACACAGACAACCCTCTCCTCCTCCCAACAAACACAAATACATGTGAGAGATGCAACTATATAGCCAAACTGGAGGCTGAACTCTCTCAACTCAGGGCTGGCATGACCAGACAGGAGGAGATGGCAACCACACACACAACAATCCCAGTCCCACATAGACCTACCACAACTGCAAACCAAACACATAAAAACACAAAGACATACTCGGAGGCTCTAATAAAAAACTTACCAAAACAACAGAGGCTCCCAAAGCAGACATCCAAAAATCCACCACCTCAAAACAAAACACATGCAACACATAGTTCAATAAATCAGTGTGTCGACCAATCGCAGCCCTTAAGGCCAAACACCTTGCCTGATACACTAGTAATAGGTGACTCCATAGTCAGACACACTGATGTCCCACTGACCAGGCTGAACAAGGAGAAGGTGACTGTGAGCTGTCTATCGGGAGCTAGGATCCACCACATAACACACGCACTCAGGTCACTCCAAAGCAAGTACAAATATGACTCCGTCATTGTCCATGCTGGTGTGAATGACCTGAGACGTACCTCCCTGGACTACATGAAAAGAGACATAGAGGAGCTCTCCGATTATGTAGCCCAGGCTGGTATGACCCTGACCCTGAGCAGCATCTTGCCCTCACCAAGAATGATACCACAATACAAAGACAAGATGATCAGCTTTAACAATTGGCTCAAGTACTGGTGTCATTCTAAGGGGATCCAATATCTGTCTGCCTGGGATGATATGTTGGACAAGCCAAGCTGCTTCACAAGGGATGGCTTACACCTGTCACCACTGGGCTTCTAGATATTGGCTAAGGCTCTTGCCACCCCCATAGTGCCTTTTTAGGCAAGGCTCAAAAGACAAACCCACCTCCTTAGAAAACAAAAATGGAAAAAAACTAAGGGTAATGCTGCTCAATGCCAGAAGTCTAAATCTCAAGATGCAGGCACTTGATGCACTCCTCAGCATGGAGAACATCGACGTCTGTGCAGTAACTGAAACCTGGTTCAAGACTCCTGAGAGCACCCCAGCGCTACCAGGCTATACCTCGCATCATGTTTTTCGGCCCCAAAACCCGGGCCGAACCACAAAGGGAGGGGGAGTGTCCATATTCATAAAGGACACCCACGCCTCCAGGTTAGTAGCAACACATGAAGAATCAGAGACCATACAGGTGCAACTAACCATAGGCAAAACTGCTATACAACTGGTAGCATGTTACAGACCACCCTCCCAATCTCAAGAACCCCACTCAGCCTTCCTGAAGACATTGGAGGATATGAATGTATCACAAAATACCATCATACTGGGAGACTTCAACTACCCAAATATAGATTGGGTACATTATTCTAGCCCTAATATCCTAGCCCAAAGGTTCCTGGAATTCATAAATTCAAATGCACTGGAACAACTAGTCACCTCTCCCAGTAGGGGAGATAATATACTAGACCTGATCATCACAAACATGGGGACAAAATGCTCCACACCGGAAGTATACCCCTCACTAGTGAGATCTGACCACAAACTAATCACCCTGGATATAGATATGCCACCTCCACCCCCAGCACAAAAGACCACAGTGAAAAACTTCTCAAAAGCAGACTTCACTCTTCTTAAGACTGAGATGGTATCCTTTAAGCCCACTGTGCCATTGGATACCACATCCCACAATGCCGAATCCTTCACAAATGCTTTCTATGGACATCTCCAAGAATGCATGGATCATGCAATCCCAAACAAATCCAAGTCCCTCTCCACCAAATGTAAGCGTCCTGTCTGGTGGACCTCAGCCATAAACAAATTGTATAACAAAAGAAGGAAGCTACTGCATGTCAGAGTGAAATCCCATGAAGGGAAGACATCTCTGATCAACATTAGAAGAAAACTACGTTCTCTCATAAAAACATCCAAGGCAAACTTTGAGAGAAAAATCGCTAAGGACACTAAAGATAACCACAAAGCCTTCTTCAGCTATGTTAGAAACCTGGGCAGAAACCCTCAAATATGCTCAGAGTTGGTTCACAACAACAAAAAATACACTGAACCCACAGATATTGCCAACATTCTGGCTGACAGGTTCAGTGCAAATTTCTCCCCTCCTTCGCCCCCAAAAGAAGAAATACTTATCCCAGCTGAATGTAATCTCCTTGTCATCTCAGATGTCCAAGTGAGAACCGCCCTAAACAAAGCAAGAAACACAGCATCAATGGGACCTGATGGTATTCCGGGGTGCGTGTTACGTGAACTCCAAGAGGAGCTAAATCCACACATAAAAATGCTATTTAACCTTAGCCTTACTTCGGGATATGTACCTGAACACTGGCGTACAGCAACAGTGGTCCCACTCCACAAGGGGGGTGCCTCTACAGACCCTGGAAACTACCGCCCCATAAGCTTAACTAGCCTGGTCTGCAAAGCTATGGAAAGAATCATTATGGAACTCATAAACAGAGACATAGGGGACCTACAGACTCTTGACCCCACCCAGTTCGGCTTTGTAAAGGGCAGATCCTGCCTTTTAAACCTGGTTGACTTTTTCAAAACAGTCACTAGAGCCATTGATGAGGGCAAAGCAGTCCATACAGCATACCTGGACTTGGCTAAGGCCTTCGACACAATACCCCACTCAGGCATCATAGATAAGCTAAACAGCTTAAACGTAAACCCTTATGTCACTAGATGGGTTGCAAACTGGCTAAAGGATAGAACCCATAAAGTTAAAATCGCTGGAGCAATGTCAGACTCAAAGCCAGTCACAAGTGGTGTCCCACAGGGATCTGTCCTGGGACCCCTCTTGTTCGGCATTTATTTCTCAGATGTTAAAGCAAACATGGGAGGGCTGTGGCTGACAAAGTTTGCAGATGATTGCAAACTAGGCGCCATAGTCGATACACCAGCAGACATACACATCCTACAAAAAGGCCTCACTGAAACGGACAACTGGTGCCGTAGTCACGGCCTTAAACTAAATGCCAAAAAATGTATAGTCATCCCTTTGGAAAAACAAAGTACCCACAAATTATCACATAGACAGCAACCCACTGAGTACAGAAAAAGTAATCAGAGACCTAGGGACCCAAGTAGACAGCGACCTCTCATTTGACACCCACGTTGCCAAAGTGGTTAGAAAAACATTCTACCTTGCACACCTCATCATGAAGGGATTCACATCCAGATCCAAGGATGTCATTGTACCCTATATTCCTCCCTCATCAGACCCATGATTGAGTACAATGCCCCATTTGGTATGTACCTCACCCGGCATTTGCAACAGCTGGAGAGACCACAAAAGTACCTCACCAAAAGGATCAAGGGTCTCCAACATATGTCTTATTCTGCCAGACTAAAGAAACTTCAGCTCTATTCAGTAGCATACCGCCTGCTCAGAGGTGATCTCTGCCTGACATACAAGGCCATGTCCAATCAGGATCTGATGGACACGCTCCACCTCAAAAAATCCAAATCCATCAGGACCACGAGAGCTAAAGACTTAAACCTTGGCACAAGTATGAATAGGACATGCTGGAGGGATAGATTCATAACCCAGAGGCTTCCCATGCTTTGGAACAGGATCCCAGTTCATATTAGCAGAGCCCCTCACTGACTCTCTTCAAGAGAAATCTTGATGAGTGGATGGGAGATCGTAAGTTTACCCCAGGGGTCACATCTGTGTCACTGCTATACAGGGGCACAGTAAACTAATTCTATTATATAAGGGGACCTTCAATGTGTCACTACTAGACAGAGGCACAGTATTCTAGATTTATTCTGTACACTTTTGTACCATCTCATGGGGTGGCAAAAGCCACATCACTATGGCTAGACTTACAAATGCCCCAGGGCAGATAGCCTAGTACTAAACTATGAAACTATGAAACTATGAAACTATGAAACCTATAGTTTGCAAGGTAGTGGTATTGGATTTTGCCTATGGTGATTTGAACATGGAGTAGCTTGAGTGCATTGTCCTGTTTGACCAGCCTTGAAGTATATTTATTTTTGATGTAAACAGACACACCTTCACATTCAATCCCTGTCTGTGTAGTAACTAGTCTAAATATGTGGATGGCATTATAACCGTGCACTGTTGGTGTGCTCGGCACGGCTTTAAACCATGACTCATTGACTGCACAGATGTCAGCATCGTCTAGGGTGAAGACAGCTTCTAGGGATGTGGAGTTTTTTGTTTAGACTCCTAGTACTGAGCAGTAATACCTTTATATTTTCTTGATTCTGATTTGCTATGTCAGTACTTTCAGTTTGCCATTGCCTAAAAAAGGCACTATGGGGAAGACAATGTTTTAGCTAATATTCAAAAGCCTAGAGGGGACAGGTGCAGACCATCCCTGGCAAAGCAGCATGGTCTGTTGACCATCTCCTTCAATACTGACAAATATTGCACCCCCTTAGAATGATACCAGAAACTAAGCCAATTATTAAAGTAATTAATCTTTTCTTTGTATTGTGACACCATTCTTGGAGAAGATAAAATACTGCTAAGTGCTAGGGTCATACCAGCCTGAGACACATATTCCAAGAGTTCCATGATGTTTCTCTTCATATGTTCTAGGGAGGTATGTCTCAGGTCATTTACACTCACGTGGCCTATGACTGAGTCATACTGGTACTTGTGGTCCAATGACTTGAGTGTGTGTGTGTAATGTGGCAGATCCTTGCCCCAATAAGCAACTGGCCGTGACTTTCTTCTTACTCAATCTGGTGAGAGGGCCATTTGTGTTTCTCAGGATAGAGTCTCCAGTGACCAGAATGTTAGATTGTGAGACAGCTTGTCTTATAAGCTTAGAGGAAGAGGCTCCATGAGATGTCTATCTATGTGTTGATTTGGGTGTTGTATTAAAATAGTGCACTTGGGGCTGATAAGGGTATTTGTTATGTGTACTTCATCTAGGAGGTCTTTGGGGTTTAGGAAGGTTACATTTAAGTGCCTCAGCATATGTGGGTCAATATGTCTGCTGTGAATTGTGTGTGATGGGTGCAGCATATGTACTACTGACAACCTTATTGACATTAGGAGTGCTTTTATGTGAGAGCTTTGCCTCCACTGACATTGTGTAAATACATCTTTCACATACCATATCAGTTTGTTTGAGAATTAACTGGCTGTCAGCAAACATGGGGCAATTTCTGTATTGCCTCAAGAAGCCCATATCCATCAAGCTGGTAATGGAGATAGTAGGAAAGTTCATATAGATAGTAAATATGTTAGCATCCCTCATATCTTGCAGTACACTACCTTGTCTCCAGCATTGGCAAAGTATTGCATGCAGCTCTGAAATTAGGGTACCGCTGGCACATTTAAGGATTTCTGAGGGAATACCATCTTTCTGGGGGACTTTTCCTGAAGACAGTGCTTTAATGCATTGTTGAGTTCCTACAAGGTGAGCTCAGCATCAAGTTCAGTCATAGTTGGCAGAGGCTCAGTGGGATTCAGGGCTCTCTCTGTAACCATGGTCTCTCTGGTATACAGCTGTGAGTCATGTTCCACCCAGCACTTCATCTTCCTGATTCTGTCCTTTGGGACCTCGCCTGTAACTGACTTAAGTGGGGTGATCCTCTTTTGTGATGGGCCGATGGCTTGCTTGATCCAATCATACATTCCTCACATGTTACCAATGTCTATGGCCTGCTGAATCTTGAAACAAAGTTGGAGCCAATAATCATTTGCACACCACCAAGATACCTGCTGCACTTGACTCTGAGCACACCAGAGAGCCTGTAAGTTCTCATTGGACAAGGACCTGTATGCAGCCAATGTCCGTCTCTTCTTCTCAATCAGGGGTGTCAGCACTTAAGTGTGGGCTTCAAACCAGTCAGCACATTTGACTGTCTTCTTCCCAGAGATAGATATTGCAGTGTTACAGGCAGCATCTTGTAGTTTTTCCCATCTCTTGTTGGTGTCAGTGTCATCCAGACAGGGCAAAGCCTCTTTAAGTGTTTGAACAAACTTACATTTTTCTGAAGGGTCACAAGTCTTGCTTGTGTCAATGCATTGCCTCCCTTCCCTTTTAGAGTGAAGGAACCTTCAAATCTGGATGCTCACCTTACTAACACAAGCAAGTGATCGGTATGACACTCTGCACTGCGGTAATTGTATGTTACCCTGACACTACCTAAACTGCTGCATTTGGTGAGAACAAGGTCAAGTTGGTGCCAATGTTTCAATCTTAGGTGCCACCATGAAATGTTGTGCTGAAGTTTGACTTGGCTTAGAGGCCATATTGGGAACAAAGTTCAAGGCGATACTGTTTGTTTTCATTCATCTTTCCTGTTCCAAACTGTCCCAGACAAGATGGCCAGCTGTAATGGTCACTGCCAACTCTGGCATTAAAATCACCAAGACTGAATAATATATGGTTTATAGGAAGGGACCTCACTGATGGCAGCACTAAGTTCATCATACAATTTGCCCTTAACGTCCTGGGTAGAAGTTAAAGTAAGAGCATAGGCAGTGAACATGTTGACCATGGCCACTTGTGTTTGTAGCTGAATTTTCAGCAGTCTCTCATTTTCCATATTTGGTAGTATGACTGAGCCAGTGAGGTTGTTTTCTGATTGTAAAACCAACAACATGTTCCCTGGTCTCTTCTGAAAGCTTCCCATGCCAGAAAAATGTAAAGTCTTTCTCCCTGAGACATCCAATGGATGGCAGCCTTGCTTCCTAAAGAGCCACAATGTCTGCCCACAAATTGCTCAACTCATTGTTAACAGCTGCTGTCTTCCAAGCATGACTGATATTCTGTAGATCTTCCTTAATGCCTGGAGTCATTGTCCTTATGTTCCATGCACCTAGACTAAAGTTTGGTTTATCTTGTTGCTTTTTTGTTTTTCCAGGTGTATGGTTAATGATCCACCTATTGGGGGTTCCCTAAGCCGCACATACCCAGTGGAGCAAATGGACGATGGTGAGGCAGCACCTATTTGGCTGAGTGATGCCCAGCTTAAGGCAGGCAGTAGCTGCACAATGAGAGCAGAGGATCTCTCCCACTGTTGGAAGCAGCCCCTGGTGCCTCATACTATGCTAGTTTAGTGCATTGGGTTATTACCAATATCTGCTACTTCCTGTGTTGTGTCACCGCTCACAGAGTGAAGCTGGAGTGTCCTCTCTGGGGTGCAGGCCTGGGCAAGTGAATCTGAGGAAACAGCTTATGCCCAGCAGCAGGTTCCATCTCTCCATGCCACTGATGTAATCCAAGGGGAAAGGCAAGGCCAGTATAACTTGATATCATTGCTGTTGCAGGAGCTGCCAGACTGAGGTCGAGTACAACCTCAAACTGCCTTAGTGGCTCCATCTCCTGATTCTTCCTGGGGGTTTACTGCTGAAGCCTTCACCATGATTAGGTATTGCTGCAAGGTGGTGGGGGGGTTTAAATTAGAGTTTACCTTCTCTTACGTGGGTTGCCTTCCTAGGCTGGTAAGCCTCACCTGTCCGAAGCAACTAGTTTTAAGGCACCAGTCACCTGCCTTCGCCCCTTTCTCCTATCAGTACAAACAGTTTTGCTAGACTTAGAAACTAAGCTACACATTTAAGCCAGGAGCTGGACTTGGGTTGTCAGAGGCTATTTGAGACGCATCATGTGAGCATTCTATAGATAGTAGAAGCTTATCCCCACTACCACCCATGGCTGTGACAATCTTCGAAACTTCTGTTACCATACTGCAAACTAATCACTAATAGAACAATAACTTCATTTTCTGCTGCATATGATATTTTCTGATTAATTATTTTTCTATTAAATCAAATAAATTGAATGGATAACAATCTGCTGTTGAGTGAACATGCATAGTTCTGTAAATATGTTTGCTTGCTTTCCTCCAACTTTTGCTCCTTTTCTGCATAGTTTCTTTAGGTTTAAAAGGAATATGTCACTGTGTCAAGATCCAATCCACTTACCCTTAAAAATAAACAAATGCACACACACACACACACCCACACACACACACACACACACACACACACACACACACACACACACACACACACACACGCATCCACGTGTACATATGTGCACATAGTAAAACATTATTGAGAGAAATGCTAACAACATAATAACATATTCTATAGCCACTGACCGCTAGTATTTATCACCCAATTCATTAATACCTAGTCAAGCAGATCGAACTCTTCACTTGGATAAACACTTCAACATATAATCCAGCTAGTAGTGAAAGTGACAAAATCCCATGCTCAGTCTGCTGATTAGAATAGATAAACTACTTAAAAATCCATGATGTGCGTCCTAAGCAGCGATCCACCACCATCTTAGATTTGATGATATGGCTCTAAAACCACTTCATATCCCTTACAGATTTCTTAATTGTGTACTTACTATTTACGTGAAATTTGCAAAGCTATTTTGTGCATGTTTTTTGAGATACTTGTACATTTGCATTTTAAATATTTTTACACCTTACCTCACAGCAGTCTAGCATAAACATCCAATAAAGAATCCAAACTTCAAGTCTATAGATTAGTACTAGGTTAACTGCCCTTGCGAGCATTTTAAGCCTAGCTAATTATCCTTTGTGAGACTCAAACCTTACACTTTGTGTTTGTAAGGCAAATACCTTAACCATTAGGGCACCCTCCCAGTCCCACCATTAGGCCACCCTCCCAGTCCCCTATAAATGATGGAAGTACACATCAATACTGAGTACAGAGATTATGGCAGCAGAGGCCTAGAAGGACAAAAGGTGTTTATTCTATGAACAACCTCAAAACTAGACCAATGCTTGTGGGGCACTACTCATATAAGGAAGTTATTTCTAATAGCTTATCTGGTTCATAAAAGGAATAAAAATGCTATAATGCAAGCCAAAGGAAAAAGCTGTGGCCGACACTGTGCCTATAACATGTAGCTATGGATTGTGCAACAAATGTAAATTACATCTTCTGTTTTTATTGCAAACAGCTAAGAACACCCAGCAAGTCAGACTGGATGTTTTATTATTGTGCAATCATTCCAAAGTACTTCTCCCAGTAATGACCATCAAGATATTTTTATGCCTGGTCACATTTGTCCATTACTTCCCATATCTAATTCTTCTTTATTAGTTCCACAATCCCCACAGAACTGAAAACACAAACTGAAATGATCATGTCACATGCTTCTTCTTCGTTTAAGTCCACAGTTCCATCTAAAACCTCCTATTGTTCACAAGCGCTACAGACTTTTTCAACAGTCTACTTTTAAACATCCTTCTGATTTAAAATACTATTACCTACTCACGTGCATAGTATTCTTTAATTGACATCCCATCTCATTAGTCAATTTTAATTTTATTTTCACTTCCAACCCTCATTCCATATGTCATATTTATATTTTATTATTTTGATTTCACAAATCAGTTTTAGACATTTCCTATAAATGGAAACAAAATATCCTTTGGAAATACAACTTAATTCCTGAAGAAAACCTTTATTTTACATTTTATATTAATTGTCAAACTGTAATTTGTAAAATCATTGCCCTTCGCCCTGAAAAAAAAATGCAGAGGCACACGAACACATACACACAACTACAAATGGCAGAAAATTAAAATAGTTAAGTTTGCCCTTCTTGCTGGCAGGACCAGCCACCTCTGCATGTCACATGAAAAGGCACACTGGCTGCCAATTACTTACAGAGCTACTTCTCCAATATATACTTCAGTACTCAAATTCTTATTCTAGGCTAGACCCCTTAAAATACTTCTCTAAATTAGAGATCAAAGCTTCTCCCTCAGGAGCAGCTAAGAAAGTACAATCACTTTAGTGGATACATTTCCTCACCATGAGGATGCAAGGGAGCTTTCTTCCTATAAAAATGCATTTATTGTACATTTTTACTATTTTTATGCATTTCATCTAATTAATTAAAAAGGGCAAAACATTAGCCTTTGAAGATCCATTACACATAACATGGAATGTGTGTGTGTGTGTGTGTGTGTGTGTGTGTGTGTGTGTGTATGTTTATGTACATACACATGGAATGAGATATATATGCGAGAGGAAGAGATAAGAAAAATTAAAACCAGCAAGAAATAGTATAAAAATACAAAGCATATATTGATATGTTCACAACTCATTCATCATTGAAGATGCTAGCATTAAAATGAAGAAAATAAAGTGGAGGAAGGAAAGCATACAGAAAATAAAAAAAGAACCCTGGAGTAGAGATAAAATGAATGTGCCGTGGGGAGAACTTAGGCAGGGACAGCTCAGGAGCTGAAACCAGAATTCTTTTATGACCATCAGCTTGAGAGAGGGAGACCTCCATTGACAATTTGTTAGCAACTAATGTATCATGAGGTGGCCAGGGAGGAGCAGAGATCTAAGTGATCAGTTCTCATCTTGTTTGGGAAGTAAGTAGGTTTTGCACTGCCTTGCACTGCCTTGCTGAAGTCTGGTGTGTTTGCTGCAAACAGACAAGAAAGTCTGGGATCCAGACAGATGCCTACAGTGAGGTACAAATGCAGATGTAAGAACATACATCATATACTTGGGACATCGTATATCAGCTAGTAGTGGAGGAAGTGTTACAGCACAGCATGAGAAAATCCCAACCATGTAGTTTGTCCCCATTAAGGGTCCATCACCCACCCTTTTTCTACAATGAGAACAAATACTCTCATAGACAATGGATGGATTCTTGGGGCTTGCAGTCAGTAGGATGAGAAAAGAAAAAATATAATAAGTAGGGAAAAAGTAATACAGTTTAAGGCATATCTGGAAGAATTATGTGTAAGCCTAGTGTTTGGGAAAGAGTTAAAGAAAGAAAGTGGTTCCAAAGCTATTTTTAAAAGACAAAAATTGTATGAATTAGATATTTAGTGACTATGAGATATTATGTCTTAGTAGTCTAGAGGAAACAGTCATGAACAGTGATGTGAATTAACAAATTCTGGGAGAATTTCTTAATACAGTTAAAAATAGTCCTCCAACTGAGCTACAAAGGATAAAGCTAATTATCAGCTGAGGTTAAGGGAAAATGAAACTGAAAGTGAAAAAAAAAAACATACCACTATATGCAGCACTCTGCAAATACAGCATCAGTTAAGGAATAATCTCAGTCATTACAAACTAGAGGTCAATACAGATAATAATATCCTGAGACGAAGCCACTCCTGTGCAACAGATAAATGTTAAACGTGATTCATATGTCCTCAAACTCAGCAGCACAGTAATAATTTGACCCACTAATAAAGCAGAAATTCACAAAGTTAAACTTACTTTACTGTAACTAACAGCTAACCCTTGTACTGAAAAACAGGAAAAAAAATAGTATAGATAATCGTTTTTGTCATGCGTGGGAAGTTCCCCTCCATTCCTTGTAGCGGGTTACTTACATATTTTAACTACAGATAACAGATTTTGCATTTCCGCCAAAGTGGCACAGCCTCTGAATTAAAATATTTACTAAGTAGGGTATGGGAGCACGGCACAGTATAATCAAGAGGTACAGATATTTTTTTAGCCTTGGCCTATACAAGTTTGCATATACATTTTGTTTCTGATAATCATCTTTTCAAGTCTTTACTGTATTAACAATGTCATATCTGCTTGATCATTCATAGCTTTACCATATTTCTTTAACAGTCTGTGTTAACGTTTCCAATTCAATTAGTTGGACTATTTTGTTCATTTAAAAAAAACTAAAATTGCAATCTGCTGCTTCCGTCTGACTCATTATCCAGTTTGTAATATTTAGCATTCTGTACCATTTCCTGTAAACATAAGCACTTCACATAAGGTTATGTATTAAGCCTCATTAGGCCAGTCATTAAACATAATGCCCCTTTGGCACGTATCTGTCCAGACACATGTAACAACTGGAATGCCAACACAGATACCTTACTAAAAGGATACAAGACCTAAACAACATGTCCTAAGTGCACTGACTCAAAGCCCTGCCACTATATTTGGTATCCTACAGCCTGCTAAGAGGTGACCTGTGCCTGGCATATCAGGCATCCTCTGTCTCATTACTGATAGATTTACTGCACCTCACCAAGTCAAATGACATCAGAAATACTCAGTCTAGGGATCCAAACCTCTTCTGCAAATCAACAGAATGTTTTAGAGAGACAGGTATATCTTCCAGAAGATACCGCTGCTATGGATCAGACTCCCCATCCATATAAAACAAAGTTCATCCCTATCCATATTCAACTGCAACTTAGATCTATGGGTGGGAAACAGAAAATTTACCCCAGGACTACCCCCTGCTTTGCTAATGGACAGAGGCAAATCCTAAATGTCTATCCCATACATCAGAATTATCTATGGTATGATCCAGATATTCTTATTAGGGGTAATATATAATTATCAACCATGGTATGGGTAAGGCCAGTCTATAACCAAAGAGTATTTTGAGTACAAAAATGGAAATTGGCTATGTTTAAAAAGCCCCCAAGAGCATTTAGCCTAGTACTTAACTATGAGCCTATGCATTATGAAGCAATGCTTTCTGCAGCACTGCATTAAAGTCTTTTAAAGCACATAGTAAATATAATGTACTGTGTCTTACAGTATATTATGTGTTTGAAGATAGGTAAAGGCTGCCAGCCTAGCCAGATACAATTTTGTAGATAATTCTGACATTTGTAAATATTAATGTAAGGCAGAGGCTTGTTCTCTTAAATGTGAAAAGACTGCATTGGATATTGAACTGCAAAAATGTAACAGCAGTGCACTCTGCTGTAACAAAGCTGATAAATCAATTCTTTGATGTCAAAATTCGGAGCTGATATGTCTACAGAGAGGCATCCTGTCTATCATTTTAAGACCAGAGTTAATGGCTAGAATTTGCATGTATAAATGTCCTTTATTGCTCTGGTTTCTGACCAGGTGTAAAGAATGTGAATGTAGTTTCTGTTAGCCTGGGAACACCAGAGAAGTGTGAAGAATGATGTCATGTGAAGCAGCTCTGTGTTATCAATTTAAAGAGAGAATCAGAGAGCTCTGAGCATTTGTCTTGAGAACATCCAACATCACCAGCACTACTTTGCTGTAGATGTAAGTTATTTAGAACTGTGTCTTCTCTTAGAAATAGCTAGGAATTAGGAAGATTAGACTGTGATGTCAGAACTTTTCTACTGTATTATTTTAAGTATTTCTCTGTGATCTCTGAACTCTTGACTAGCACTGTGTAGTACGAAGTATTCTCTTGTGTTTTTATTATTTATTATTAAATATTTTAAACCTTTCAACTGTGACTGTTTTATGTAGAGTTCATTTAAGCTATAGAGTACATTGCATGTGTATAGTGATACTGTACCAAGTCACTCTAATAAGCCTTGACTGTTCAGTCACACTTACCATTTGGATATTAATATTGCACAATAATAATTGGACACCCTTTTAAGGGCCTTTGAAAAGCTGATAAATATTAGCTGGGTGGTGGCAGTGATTTCTAATGTATAGTCTGGGTAAAAGGGGAACAGCTGCAGAACCTGTGCCGGCCTTCCCTAGGAGTGTCTGTGTGGTTGTATAAACTCTTATCTCAAAGTGTGTGTGTGTGTGTGTGTGTGTGTGTGTGTGTGTGTGTGTGTGTGTGTGTGTGTGTGTGCTACTTGGGCAGGGACATGAAGCACTGGTTGGACAGAGAGGGTGCTGGAGGGTTTAGCTTGCCCAGCTAGCTGAGATCTGGCCCCTATAGCTGTGCCAGTGAGGGAGTCTTACAGGGGACCTGGAGAGAAAGGGAGAAACCAGCCCCAGACTGAATGTGATCTCTGTGTGCTGTTAAGGAAAATTGTACTTTACTGTGTGTGTATTTATTATTATTTCCCTATATGGATGCCCCTCACTGGTGTTAGTGGTGAGGATTGAGTCTCTTTGATTGCTGGGCCAGTGCACGGGTATCACAGTGTGAAGCATTTGACAGTGAGTTGTAACTCTGCATCTACTCAGTAATCCCACAGTGGAATACAGTCTGAACCTATGTGACTCTGGTATAACTTTGAGAAAGGATTGTTTGATAAGATGCATGTTGATTTATTGAGAGTTGTGCATCATAACTTCATTTAGTTCTATTTTGTTACATAAACTGGAATGTCTAGCAAACTGAGCTAGAACCTTGATAGGGTATTACACAGAATTAAACAATATACCCATTTTGGAAACTTTGAAATCTGTAGGCCAAATTTAAATATCAGTTCATGGTAACACCTAGATTATATTTTTATTTGCCCAATATGTTATGTGTTTATTTTTGACTTGATTACAGGAATATGTAAATGGGTAGGACTAATTTTCAGAGAAGACCTAAGAACAAATGCTCCTTTTTTAATTCAAGAAAGAAAAATGATGCAATGTAATTCTACTACTGGAAAATGTATAAACAACACATGCATTATACAATGCAATGTTGCTATACAGTTTGCTGCCCTTCATATCTATATCCTTTATGTATATGTTAATAGTCAGATTCAAATAAATATTTATCTTGTGCTGTCTGTACATTACTCACATACAATATTCAAACAGATTCAACAGCTAAAAACAACCATCACTAAATGCTAAATGTTGGTTTGCCTTAGAAATGTACTGGAGCATTAGTGGATAAATGTGGGCTATAAATGTTTGCAGGGAAATAAACAACACACAAAATTCAAAGTTCAAAGTTGACTAAATTGGCATTGCTTCAGCTAGCATTTTTGAGCATGGAGAAATATAATGCAGCATTTTGATGATGACAAAAAGCAGCATTGATTTCACACATGATGTTGATCACAGAGAAGCAATATACAGCATTTCCTATTGATTTACACATTACACTTCCTTAACAAGCACTATTGAGGGCAGGGGGTAGCACAGAGCATTTTTTTGACTAGAAAATGGTATTAGTTTTACATACAACCATTCCAGACTGTAGTGATGCATCATACAGGGAGTACACAGCAGTTAGTATTAGTGCACACATGATCTATTTTATGCTGAATATCAAGAAGCAAACATTGTATCTGATAGCAGAGCTGCAGCAAGCAGCAGTTTTTTCAAATAATAAAAAGTTAAGTAGCATTGTAAAAGAAGTAAAGAAGTGAAAGTAGTAATGAATTGTAATTGAAACACTGAAACTGAGCCACCCCAAGAACCATGCTTTTCATTTTCTTACATTCAAGAATGTTACTAACACAAATAATCAGTGCAACACAAGCTGCAACTCTGTTAGATCAGAGGATCAGAGCAAGTTACTAGGCTATTAGCTCTGGGGCCCTTACAAACCTAGCCAAGAATTTAGCCCATGTTCCAACAAGTCAGCACTCTATGCCACTGTCCAGCTGGGGCATAGGCGGAATCACAGGGGTGCATTTTCTGTTCCCCATCCAGTTATCCATGTTGCACTTTAAAAGGTTGAAAGAGATACTCTGCTTTACATGGAGAGGGAGTATAGATGACAATGACTTATAGATATGTTTACAAATGTAAGTCTTACATTACTGAAATACCTGCAAGTAAAATGACAGTGAATGATGAATCAGTTTAAATCTTGCAGTGAATAAACTGCCTGCAGTGTTATGCATGCTATACCACCTGATCCAGTTAACCTGCAGGATTCAGGAAGCCTCAGTGTAAGAGTTAGCAGGTCTTACACGGAGGCTGCAGTTAAACGGGTGATGTCAGCATGCCATGCATATTCATGAGAGCATGCTGAATCACACCCTAGGCTAACACGGTCCGTGTAGCAATGTTGGGGACGTGTCCGTATGGCGAGACCTGCAAAGGGACACGCCCCCAGAAGAATCACAGTCCCAAAAGGAAACTCCCACGAGCGAGTCCGCAGAAATGTCAAGAAACACAACAGCACACATGCCCCTACAGACTATTAACCCAACTGAAATGTAAAACGTAAAAATGAACAGTTTAATTTTTTTTTTATTTAAAAAATGTTTGCCCGTAATTGCACTCGTTTGCGCGGGTGTGCCCTACGCTCAGCCACAGTTAGCAGTCATTGAAAAAGCATATAAGCTCTAAATTTGCAAAATAAGCCAAGTAGCAATAGCATAGCGGAAGAGACGTCAGCCAAAGAGGAGGCAGTCACAGTTCGAGCCCCAACAACATCATTTTTTTATTTTTAGTAGAATAAGCACGACACAATCCCCTGACATATATGTATATATATATACAATTATAATTTAAGTAAAATGCAATGAAATGGGCCATGTTTTATGAAGAACTCTGACACAATAAAAAAATAAAAATTTTAAGTGCCCATAGCTGAGCAGTGCTCTAACAAGCTGAGTATGTTTGCTTGCAGGTGACCAGTGGTTTAACAGGTGTAATAGGAGTGCCCAAAGTTGAGCAGTGCTTTAACATGCTGAAAGTGTGTGCCCGTAGCTGCGCAACATTTCTCACAGCATAATATGTGTGCTCACAGCCAAATAACGTGTTAACCAGCGTAACCCGTTTGCGCGGAGCTGCCCAGCACGCTAACCTGCTTACCAGCGGGCAACGTTGAGTAACCTGTATCAAAGCCGCCTTTGAACAGACACACCTCCTAGCCTGTGTAGACACTAGTAAAATAGAAAAAAAGCAATGCCCAGGCTCGAACCCAGGATACTGTGCATCATAGTCAAAGTACTGAACCACTAAAACATAACAGCTGTACTGAAAAATGCAGTATTAGCATATATATAGGAATGAATGGAAATAGAAGCATGACAAAGCAGGTTTTGTGAAGCTGATATAATTCCAAAATGGCCAATCATAGATAAGTGCAGGAAAAACGGCATATATAAGCCCCATAGGCAGGAATACACAGCATAACTGATTGTGGAACCCATTTGCAGTCAGGATGGCAGGTGTAGGAGAGGGTAGTCGCTTTCGAGCACAGAGGTGGGGTGTTGAGGAGTCCAACTACATGGTTTGACTCCTAGTCCACGATCATGAGGCTCAATGCATGCAGGGCCAGGTTCTGTGGGGTGCATATAAGGCAGAGGCGTGGATCCAGTTGGCACATGTTCTCACCAGTGCCACAGGCATACCAAGGACTGGTGAACAGGTCAGTCACCACCATGCGGACCTGAAGAGACGGAAGCAGGACCAACTGAACCATTGGATCCAGGAGGCACGGCAAATGCCCAACGCCCCACTACTAAGTAAGTATCCATGTAATTATGTATGTAAAGAATTATCCTAGCTGATATTATGGAGATGTATGTTCCAATATTACTTCATTTATATTACAGCTGCAGGTGTGCTTTCCGCGAATCGGCGAGCCTATGGTGAAAGGCTGGAGCGGTTGCGCCACCAGGCAGGTTAGTAAATATATTCCTGTAATTGTTATACAATATAAGTGAGACAGCTTGTAAAAGAGGTCAGTGTAGTCACATATTAATAAAGTTCAAATAACACTAGAAGAAAGATTCTGCTAGCACTGTATGATAAGATAAGTGATGCAGCCTGTAATCCAGAAATAAAAAGTAAACAAGTCTGAAATAGTGAGTAACCACCTGAAGTGTAATATCAGATAACCTGCAGCAGCCTGAAAATCAGTGGTAAACAAGCTAAAGATAATAGACATGTGTCAAATACATCCCCTTAGAAAATCTGCCATATGAAACAAGTGAGTCTGTTGGAAAGGATTGTTGTAATCAGGTATGACATGTTAATAACGCCTAGAATAAAGTACCAACTTGAATTGTAAAAATAAAACAAGTGAGTGTGAGAAAGAGGTATGAATCGACCAAGAAAGCTGTTATAACTTCTGAATAAAGTATACTGCAGTCAGTACATAATGAAATGAATGAGACAGCCACAACCAAAAAGTGAAATGTTTGAAATAAAGTACTGATGCTGGAATGTGTCTGTCCCACAATTTGTATATGTTGCTGTACCCTTGCAATATGGAGATAGTATGGTTGTATGAAATAATGAACATCCACAGTTGTCTAGAGCCATATAAATGAAATGTAGCAGGATGCTGTACCTGAACATAGCCAGATATGAAATGTGTATGAATAAAAATGCAATGGATATTAATGTATCAGTAACAGTCCCATCACCAGCATTCCTAAGGTTACATATAGGAAACTGTACTAAGACCTGTAGGGTATATATATCTGCAGCTACTAGAGATGTACAGCATATGTATATGTAGTTGAAGTTGTTAATGAAATATTTCTTCACCCTACCCTATATTCACAAATAATGCCATTCCACAACAAACTGGGTATGTGTATTCGCAATCAATTCCTATGGACATTTGTCCTGTTGGTTCAAACATATTTACATGTACGTTGCTGCATGTGCCCTGTTCAAATATCCAAATCTGATGGCCTCTTGCCATCAATCGACCCTGCATGCTGTTGGATTGTGTACTGTTGTTCAAAACATGCATGTGTTATGCTTGCTGTTCAATGTTTGGAATTTGTGAGTGTTTGGTTAAAGGGAATACTGATGCATGCTGTTACAACTAATTTTGAATGGTATTGTTTGTTACTAATCCAAAATGTCATAAAATATTTCTAAACATAGGACAACAGGGAAGGCGGGTTCCAGCGGACCCACCTCTCCCACCTCAGCTGGCGAGTGCACCTGGCACTAGTGCCCAGGCCGGAACCTCTTCCGGTGGCCCTGTGCCACCTTCGGGTGGAAGTGCTGCAGGGGATGGGGCTTGTCCCCCCTCTGCAAGCGTGGCCGGAGGAGACCGTCCACTCACCCTCCAAAGTATCCGGTCTGTGGTGCGTAGCGAGATCAGGCATTCTGTGCTTGAACCCCTATGCCAGCTTGTGGCTCGGGTGGCACAACTCACGGGTGTCCCTGCTGCCCTTCCTACACAGCCCCCAGCACAGCCCCGTCCTGGGCTGTGAAGGCACAGTGGCAACTGCCCATGGGTGGGGATCTCAGTTCCACTGTTGCCATCTGTGGGCTCATGGGCTCGCGATATCCCAACATCCGTCCCCGTCAATTGTGTTTCCCCCCCACGTGTCATACTCCGCCCCTGTATGCATCTTGTTTGTCTTGTCTGTTAACCTCCCCTACCTACCTCCCCAAATATACCTACTTCCTGTACCTCACATTCCACTCTCACCTGAAAAAAAAAAGGGCACTCTGTTCCCACAAAAAAATTACGTCCCATACATAGCTGCCCATTTTGCAGACATGTCTGCTGGACATGTGCAGTGGTAATTACAATTGGCTGTACAACATATTTTGTTGTCCTCACCCCTCTCTCAGGGGTGGAAGGTTTCAAATATCACACCAAATTACAGACATATGCACAGCTGTTGCTGATAAAGAAATGGGCAGCTATGGGCCTTTCCTACATCCTTCCTGCAATTCCCGAGCTTGTTTTCCTACTGTCCTACCCTCTTTGTGCCCCCTTTTTCACCACTGTCCTATCTCCCCATTTTCTTTTCTTTCAAAGAAATTAGCATGGGTGTGCGCGAGAGTAAGCACTTTTAAGCAGTAGTAAGCAGGTATGTGCTTGTGTGCGCTTAGCTAAGCGTGTGTGCGTGAAGCTAAGCGACAGTGCGCATGCGTGAGCTCTGCGCAAACCAGTGCTAACCTGGTTAGAACTGCTTAAAAGTGCCTTAGTCACTCTGAATGACAAGGCCTGTAGTCTGCTTAGCAGCAAAATAAAATTCCTCTTGTCAGTCTCGAAACCAGGACCTTGGAGACACTAGTCTGCATGACTTACCACTAAGCCATAACTGATATACAAGAACGTTGTGCTGAAAGCAATATATCATGAAATAGTAGGACTGAATGTAAAGGGAATATAGGAAGGCTATTACACAAAGCTTTCCTTGTATCTTTACTGGCAATTCTTGTGGATTTGTATAACATTAGTGTGAGAAGAGAAACAGCCATGCTAGTCGGTAGCTAGTAGGTAATAATGTGACAGTAGCACCTTGCAAACCACACACACTATCAGAGTAGGATAAACACTGCCATATTTGAACAGGTAAGAGGCCAGACCTTGCAACTGGGACTGATTTACAGGGATGTCCCTGATTTGAAAACAAATGTTAACTGTGCCCCACTGACTCCCTGCGAAATATACTAACAGTAGGCAGAAAGGTGCTTTGTCCCACGTAATGGTAACTGTCAACTACTGAAAGTATGCACTTCGTGCATGTCAGAAATGGTGTATTAATACACATGCTCAAAATACCCCACAGTCACAACTGCAGAATATCTGAAATATATCACGGGTGTATCCCACTGATATGGACCATTCCCTGAGGCTGATAAAAGATACACCTGAGAGTGAGTATCTGAAGCCTGCAAGTGTCACAAACTCACAGGCATATCATTCTGTCTGCTGTCACACACTTTGTGAATAGCTGTAGAATAGCTTCCACAAGCACACCCACATGTAGGTGTACAACCCACAAATATCAAAGGAGGTATCCAACTAATAACAGAAGGACAGTGCCTGCTATCCATAACTGTTAGTAGAAAGTATAAGGTGCCACTACTGCTCAGCAGCAAAATAAAATACCCTTGTAGGTATCAAGCCCCACACCTTGGCCAGACCAGACTGCATGCAGTACCACCAAACCACAACAAACATATAAGGAATTGCTGCCGAAAGGAATATAGCAAGCATTACAAGGAGTGAATGTGAATGGAAAATAGGAAAGCCATAGCAACACATTCCAGTAAAGACACCTAGCAGGCCTCCAAGGAGTGAATGTAAAGGCTAAATAGTGAAGCCATAGCAACAAATTGCAAGAGCCACTGCTGTAAACCTGTTACTCCACAAGTCCCACAGGAAAGCACATACTCCCATTTAAACAGTATTAGTATTATTAGGTGTCAGTTAACATACACACTGAGAAGAATAAACTGGAGGAAGCAATAGTCAGGTGTCAGTACAACATGCATGTCAGTGCCTACAACACAGCCTGAGATATGAGAGACATACCAACCTTTACGCTCACACAACAGTGTCCACAGCATACCAGCATGGTCCCCACCTTGAAAATCTGAAAGGGCTACGCCTACCTCACCTAACATTTTATAGCACTGTCCTGAAATCACAGTGAGAACTGCAATTACCACACAGCAGGCTGCATGCAATTAGCAAATGCTGCCTAACAATTGGTGCAGAGGCCATCACATGCACATCTGCATATACCTACAAAAGCAGCCTGTACTCCCAGTCCACACATGCAATACGTTCATTGCAACAGAGAGAGAGAGAGAGAGAGAGAGAGAAAATAAATAAATAAAAACAAAGACATAAAAAAATAATAAATAAATAAGAGACACAGACTGCCAAAACTACAACATTACAGAATAGCAGGCTACCAAGCAGCAAGCCATCAAAAATAGCAGTGTCCAACAAAGGTAATGTAAACTAATAATGTAATAGTCTATATACTGTGAACCTTCCATATGTGTTAGCAGTCTGTATATATATATATATATATATATGAAGATGTGCATAGGGCAGGGGACATACTGCAACTGTTAGTAAAGGCTGGACATACATATGTATGTGAAGGATGCTATGTGCACATATCAATGTAGGTTGTAGTGCAACGTACAATGTAGGTTGTACAGTAATGAATGTTTAGCAGTATGTTAGTGTGTGTATTCGTATGTGTAAATAAAAAGGTATATATATATATATATATATATATATATATATATATATATATATATATATATATATATATATATTATATGTATGTATATTTATATATGTATCTATATATAATATGCATATATGTATACAGAGATAGAGAGGGATGTCGAAATAGATAGACCCAGAATGATACCATAGTACAAGGACAAAATGATTGACCTCAACAATTGGCTAAGCTTCTGGTGTCATTCTAAGGGGATCCAGCATCTGTCTGCCTGGGACGACATGAGCGACAGTCCATGATGATTTGCCAGAGATGGCCTGCACCTGTCGCCCTCAGGATTCCGGATACTGGCTAAGACTCATGCCACCCCTGTAGTGCCTTTGTCAGGCAAGGTTCAAATGACAAATTCACCACTGTAAAGAGTGACATCTGTGACATCTGTACAGTGACAGAGACCTGGTTCAAAGCTCCAGAGAGCACCCCTGCATTACCATGCTTCAATTCATACCACACCTTTTGGCCACCTAACCCAGAAAGAAGCACTAAAGGCAGAGGCGTGTCCATATTCATTAAGGATATCCACACCTCCAGGCTAGTTGCACAGCATAATGCATCTGAGGTATCCAATTGCAGCTAACTCTGGGCAAGAACGCAATCCAAATCGTAGCTTGCTACAGACCCCCCACCATGCCCCAGGATTCACACCCCTCATTTCATGATACACTGGAAAGTATTGGGTACAACCCAATACCCTAATAATGGCCGATTTCACCTACCCCACCATTAACTGGAAAAACTACACCTGTACCAACTCTATTGCTCAACGTTTTCTAGAATTCATAAATACCAACACCTTGGATCAACTTATTCACACCCCCACCAGGGGCAGCAATATCCCAGACTTGGTCATCACCAACATGGGAAACCGGTGTTCCACACCAGAGGTCAATTCCTCGTTGGTCAGATCTGACCACAAGGTAATCAGCCTAGACATCCACATCCCACCCCCAGCCCCAATTAGGGACACCATCGTAACAAACTTCTCAAAAGCTAATGTCACACTTCTTAAGACAGAAGTGGCAAACTGCATGACACCCATGCAGACAGACAATAGAGGTATGACTGCCGAGTCCTACACAAATGCACTGTATAAGCACTTACATGAGTGCATGGATCATGCTATCCCTAATAGAACCAAGATGTTATCCCCCAGATAAAGGAAGCCAGTCTGGTGGTTCTCTGCCATAAACAAACTCTACATCAGAAGAAAGAAACTGTTGCAAAAATAAGTAAATTCCCATGACTGGAGGAACGCCCTGGTCAACCTCAGTAAGAAGCTGAGATCCCTCATAAAATCCCCCAAAGCTAGTTACGAAAACAAAATTGCCACTGACTCTAAAGACAACCACAAAGTATTCTATAGCTATGTCAAGAATCTAAATGGGAACACTCAGATCTGCTCTGAGGTACAGCATAATGGCACTAAATATACAGAACCAACTGATATTGCCAACATCCTGGCAGATAGGTTCAGTGCTAACTTTACCCTCCTCTCACCCCCTAGAGGGCCCATCTCTATACTGGAAGAATGCAAAGTCCCTATAATCATGGCTGCACAGGTAAAATACACACTCTCCAAAGCCAAGAACACAGCATCCATGGGACCTGACAATATCCCAGGCTGCATTCTACATGAACCACTGAATGAACTGGCACCCTACCGCAGTACCATGTTCAAACATAGCCTCACCTCAGGCTTTGTAGCCACTGAATGGTGCACCACAACACATCCCACTCCACAAAGGGGGAGCCACGATGGACCACGGTAACCACCGCCCCATTAGCCTGATGAGCCTGGTCTGCAAGGCCATGGAATGTACCATCATGGAACTCATAAACAAAGACATTGGTAATCTCCAAACTCTGGACCCTACTTAATTTGGATTTGTAAAAGGCAGCTCATGTCTCCTAAACCTGATTGACTTCTTTGAAGCAGTCACCAAAGCCATAGATGATGGTAAAATGGTTCACACAGCTTATGTAGACCTTGCCAAGGCTTTCAACACCATCCCCCATTCTGGAATTATAGATAAGCACACTAAACTAGGTATAAATCCCTATGTCATAAGATGGGTTGACAACTGGCTCATGGACAGAACCCACACTGTGAAAGTAGCGTATTCCAAATCCGACATCAGACCAGTGACAAGTGGAGTAACACAGGGTTCAGTCCTGGGTCCTCCCCTGTTTGGTAACTACTTCTCCGAAGTGCAGGACAACACAGAACATCTGTGGCTAACAAAGTTTGCAGATGACTGCAAACTAGGAGCCATAATCGCAAATCCTAACAATGTGGGCAAACTACAAAAGGCCCAGACTGAGACAGATACCTGGTGTCAAAGCCATGGCCTGAAGCTCAATGCCAAAATGTGTATTGTCATCCCCGTGGTATAAACTCTGTACCCATGAACTACCATATAGCTGGTAGTCTACTTAATGCCGAAAATGTGATAATAGACCTTGGGACACAGGTGCACAGTAGTCTCTCCTTTGATAATCACATCACCACAGTGGTCAGGAAATCCCTCTACGTGGCTCATCTCATCACAAAAGGATTCCCATCCAGAAAAAATAGGTCATTGTTCCCCTCAACTCATCACTTATTAGACCCATAATAGAGTACAACGCCCCTTTTGGTATGTACCTCACAGGACAACTACAACAACTGGAAAGAGCACAGAAATACCTCACAAAGAGGATTACTGGCCTCAAACAGATGCCCTATGCAGACCGTCTCAAAAAACTACAGCTTGACTCCATCGCATATCGCCTACTCAGGGGCGATCTCTGCCTAACATACACAGCTATGTCAAACCTAGAGCTGTTGGACATGCTCCACTTAAAGAAATCCCATTCCCTCTGAGCTACACGCTCTAGGGACCTTAACCCTGTCACCACAATAAACAGAACATGCTGGAGGGATAGAGTCCTATCCCAGACACTTCCCATACTCTGGAACAGACTACCTATCTATGTCAAACAGAGCTCCTCATTAGCACTCTTCAAGAAAGATCCTGATGATTGGATGTGAAATGGGGAATTCACCCCGGGGATCACGTCTGTGGCTCTGCTCGACAGGGGCATAGGAAAATACCTTTCTTGGGTGGCGAAAGCCAGGGTACATTTATTGGCTAGGCTTGTATGGGCCCTAGGGCCAATAGCCTAGTACCTACCTATGAACCTATAAACATATATAGATAGATGGATAGAATATGTATATACACATATTATGTAATAGACACATATATAGATATATATAGATACATACACATATACAGACAGATATGAATATGTACAGATATGTATGTATATGAATATCTCTCTCTCTCTATGTCTCACCCCCTCTCTTTCTCTTTATATATATATATATATATATATATATATATATATATATATATATATATATATATATATATATATATATATATATATATATATATATATATACTGAGAGATGCACACGTGTGCAGGTGTATTGCAACAAATGGCTGGTGACAAAGGCATTTACTGAACACCAGTGCGGATACAGGAGTACCATACCCCATTCCAAAACACTTACACCACTAACCACCACATATGTGGTTGCCTGCCTACTACTGGATGTGTCAGGAGGGAACATGGGAAACAAGTGTACAATAGCCTCCCCTGTGATATTTACAGTGGCACACCAGTCTTGTAATACCTGTACATGGTACATGTCAGCAGAAATGGTGTGTCAGCTAGTGAAATGTAGGTCACTGTACCCCTCTACACCTCACAATGTCCTACATGGTATGTACCTCCCATGACAACTACAAAAAGGGAGAAGGATACAGTCATACCTAACAAACAGTGGTAATGCCCTCAAACACATTACCTATGCAGAGTGACTGACAAAACCACAGATAGAGTGCCTCTCAAACTACTGACACAGAGCATACCACTGCTGGAGATACATAGTTAAGTCACACCCATAACAGTTGTCCAACAACCATGGTAACACCTCACAATATCCCCAGCATAAATGACCTATGTCTGTCATCCTTGGCATCGCAGTAAAGAGCACATGGTGGAGGTACAGGTTCCTACCCACAAATAGGCCATACCCTGGAGTAAACCACCCAGCATTACGAAGCAAGGCTCCTGATTAGTAGATGTCAGACATACCCCTGTTGAATGTTATGCAGATAAGTAGTATGCCATATTAGTCACCCTGTGTAACTGTTTGACAGGAGCAAGTACAACCACATTACATGTGTCCCAAGGGGCAGGTTAGCATAACAGTATGCTGCTGTAGGCCCAGGCCCAATAGCATACTACCTGCCTATGACACAATGCACACACACATGTACTCATTGCAATACCAACTATGTGAGGTGGAATGCGTGTGCCACTGACTGTGTGCAAGGTCTGTAATGGTGTGATTGCTCAGCATGACTTTGTGTCTGTCATGGTAGTGTGTTTCCTTGGTGTGAGGCCAGAGAAAGATGTGTCAGGTATTGGGATACAAACATACTACATTGCCATATGTTGTGCTGTGGTTCCCTGTATGTGACTGTGGTGTAGGTATGCTTATGGCAACAAAGAGTATGGTGCATTACCAGTGACATTTGTACTGTGCATTGCATGCATTGCATGGATTGACAATGTTCCCCATACATTATCTTGATACATACCCCCAGTGTGAGGCTGTGCATTGGACCTCAAACAGTGTGCCGACTGCTGGAGTATACTTGTTTGTTGTATGGAGTGTGCCAGGCACTGTCACAGAGTTGTCGGCTGAGCACTGATATGTGGTCATTCACATGTGTATCCCCCAATAGACAGACAGATGCTATATACAGCAGTTCAGTGATATCACTACAGTAGAGTTTTATGTGTGCCATATCACTTGCTCACATATTTTTCTTTTCCTTCCAGGGCAATGGTGCACCAGCGCAATCCCACATACTCTGCTGCAGAGGAAGAGGAGATACACCAGAGCCTGGTGCGGGATTTTGCCACACTCTTTTCCCGCACCAGCCAGAACCAGCAGGAGAGGGCTGCACTGTGGCAAGACCTTGTCCGTCGGGTAAATGACATAGGCATGCACAACCGGACATATGAGCAGGTACGCCATCACTGCAGTGATTTAATTAGAAATGTCCATCAGCGTGCATCTGATATCCACAGGCAACAGCTTGCCACAGGTGGTGGGGCAGCTATACACCCCCGCTCACCAGACTGGAGGGGCTCCTCCTAAGTGTTGTGGCTCCAGCCCAACAACAACAACATCCACACACATGTATAATGATGGAGGCTGGAGCCACCCAGCAGGAGGGCTTGGAGCATGCAGGTAACATGCCATATCTATATTTGACTGTTCTCTACACTGGCAGTTTATGCATTTGTGAGGTGTGTACTGTGTTTGTAGCTATTAACCTGGTAATTATTGTGCAAGAGTGATATTCTCAATATCAGCAGTAGACCTGTGAAAGCCAACTGTTGTACTACTGAACTGTATCATACTCACAGTATCAATGGCACAGTTGTGCCCACTGACAATGAATGTCTTATTTGTGCAGGTCCCTCTGGTGTAACAGCAAGGCAGCCAATCCATGCTGGTGAGTGTGTAATAACATTTCTGTAATACTTATGATAGTAATATTAATAATACCCTAAAATGGTATTGCTATGTGTGTGATTGCAGGTGTGTCTGTGTCTGTGTGTTTGTATCTCATGCACTGAGGAGTGTGCATGTGTGCATGTGTGCATGTGCCCATGTGCGCATGTGTGCATGTGTGCATGTGCCCATGTGTGCATGTGTGCATATGCCCATGTGTGCATGTGTGCATGTGTGCATGTGTGCATGTGCCCATGTGTGCATGTGTGCATGTGTGCATGTGCCCATGTGTACATGTGTGCATGTGAGGTAACATTGTGTGCCCATTGTAAACTGTGTTTCCTGTCTTCTTCTCATAGGTTCTGGTGCTGCTCTGGTGGTGTGCAGCAGGAAACCTGAATCTGCTGCTGGGGATAGTGATAATGATGATACCTGTGTAATGGCACAGGAAGGTGTGCCAGGGTCCATTGTTGGTCAGCCAATCGACAGTACACAGCTGTCAACCCCATCAATGCGCACAGTCATCCTGCCAATACATCCATTGTCACCAATATCCCTAGGTGATGGATAGCATACAGTGGGCATTGACCAGGGTAATGTGGTATCAGTGGCACATGCATCCCCTCACAGCAGCCATGGCCAGAGTCCTGACATGGTACCACACAGGCAGATGTCCAGGGGTTCTCGTGGGAGCATCCATGGCCGTACTGCCCCTGTCAGACGTGCCCACAGAGGTCTTTCAACCTCAGCTATGTTCCAGGCTGTAATGCAGGCACAGTCACGTATGGAACAGTACACCAGACAGGGTCTGAGGGAGCTGAGAGCACATCACACTGCTATGAATGACACTATGCGTGACATTGCGGCTGCCATCCATAATTTCACCGAGGTCATTGACAGACGTTGGGGACACATTAGATCTGTTCCACAACTACATGTCCATGAGCCAGGGCAATGCAGGGCAGTTGAGGCATCGACGTGGATGAATGCCAGCAACAGCAGCAGCTGACAGTCGTCACGGATGACAACAAACCCGCGGCCGCTCACATAGTGCCAGTGCCAGCCCCAGCAATGCTGGGCCTGTACTGTCATCAGACCGTCCTAGGAGACCACGTGCACATGGCTCTGGGCAGTCCCAGCAGGGACATGTCTCCAGTCAACAACCACCTGCTTCTGATGACAGTACCCAGTCTGGCTTAGTACCTGATACTGTCCATAGCACCCCTGCCAGAGACAGTGGCCAGAGACAGTGATCTGTACAACCTGGCAGGTACAGTCTGTGGCTGTCCACAAACACCCATATATGGTGGCCACAAGGTGGAACTGTGTGCATGCATACACACATGCATAATGCTAACACATAGGGCTAACACATACATGCACACACTGCATCAACATTGCCCCATCTTCTACGGTTGTCCATCACTAACACACACACACATACATGTTGATTGGTTGTATCAGTGGCAGACTCAGGCATACCAAGTACACACCCTGTGCATATGATGAAACTGTGCCACCTCCTGCAATCTGTAACATCGATGCAGGACCGGTTAACATGGTGCTGATGCACAGGGTGACTACATAGATGTGTAGTAATATTATCATGTTGTCAACTGTACAGTGTAATTATATCATTGTGGGTATATCCCAGCATGCCTGATGCATTAACAGTATGATTGTCATTGTATTGTTTAGTACTCCCCTATTAATTATCATAGTGTAATGTCTGCACATCTTTGCATTCTGCTGGTAAGGCTGTAAACAGAAGGCCACCTACATAGGTAGCACAGGGGATAAGTAAATGGAAGTTATGATACTCAATGGTGGACATGTAAACCGCAAGATGCATGCAGTACAACCTCTACTCTGCATGGAGAATGTTGATATCTGTGCAGTAATAGACAACAGGTTCAAGACTCCCTAGCACTACCGGGTTACACCTCATACCATGCTTGACAGCCCCAAAACACACAACTAACTATGACAGGAGGTGAGTCTCATTAAATGTCAGGGATACTGTGGTGGCAGGACAGGTAGCATACAGCCTACTAAGTTGGGGAATGCTGATTGAGGGCTCATTGTCTGTCATTATAAATCTGTATTAGTTCTGGTTTAAGCACTTGGGCTTCAGGCCAGTTATTACACATTATTTATTTGAACTGTTTCTTACTGAAATTGGTACACCTTGTTTGCTGTAGCATAGACTAGATCCATGCCTGCTGATTGTAGCTTTGTTTGTATGCTTGTTTGCTTGTTATTTCCCTAAAACACTAATCCCACCTGAAATGCAGCTTTACAGTGCCTCTGAGAATCCCTAGTGACATGTGCATTGCTTACTGTATGTATGTCCTTGTTTCACTTGACAGACAGTTAGTGTTTGTCATTTATGCAATTAAGTTACCTGTAACACATTGCATTTGAGATACCTGGCGCTTGCTCACTAAAGCATTTATATATGCCAGCACTAACAAATTAAAAGCACTACACCCTCACAAACTCACCTTGTGTACCTTGTTCCCCATTGGCCCTTTTTGTTGGTAATTATAAAGGAATTCCCAATACTATCCTAGCATTTTCAAAGGTCAGTTGTCAACCTCCTCCACGGTCCAGATGGTGAATCTGGGAATCTAGAGGCAATGTTACAACTGCCTCATTTACACAGTCAACCCTCTCCTCCTCCCAACAAATTCCACCACATGTGAGAAATGCAACCATATATCCAAACTGTAGGCTAAGCTCTCTCAACTCAGTACTGGCAAAACCTGTCAGGAGGAGAAGGAAACCACGGTCACTACAATTACAGTCTCACATAGACCTACCACGACAGCAATCCAAACAAATAAACACACACAACCATACTTGGAGTCTCTAAATAAAGGTCTGCCTATGCAGCAGACACCTCCAAAGCAGACACACAAGCAACTGCTACCCCAGAACAGAACACATGCAACACATAGCTCACAAAGCCAGTGTGCCGAACAGTCACAGCATGTAAGGCTAAACAACACACCTGCTACACTTGTGATGGGTGCCTCTATCATCAGGTACACTGATGTCCCGCTCACCAGGCTGAACAAGGAGAAGGTCACGGTGAGATGCCTGTTGGGCGCTATGATCTGCCACATAACACAAGCACACAGGTCACTCCATGGCATGTACAAATATGACTCAGTCAGTGTCCATGCCAGTGTGAATGACCTGAGGCATACCTCCCTGGACTACATGATGAGAGACATAGAGGAGCTCTCTGAGCATGTGGCCCAGACTGGTATGACCCTGACCTTGAGTAGCATCTTACCCTCACCAAGAATGATGCCACAATATGTCGACAAGATGATCAATTCAGACAATTGGCTTATGTTTCAGTGTCATTCAAAGGGGATCCAATGCCTGTCAGCCTGGGATGACATGCTCAACAAGCCACACTGCTTTGCTAGGGACAGCTTGCACCTGTCACCCATGGGCTTTCAGATATTGGCAAAGGCTCTTGATACACCCATAGTGCCTTCTTTAGGCAAGGCTCAACAGACAAGACCACCTCCATAGGTATCACAAGGGATAGGAAACTAATAGTAATGCTACTCAACGCCAGCAGTGTAAGCCTCAAGATGCATGCACTGGAAACTGTCCTTAGCATGGAGAACATCAATATCGGTGCAGTAACAGAATCCTGGTTCAAGGCCCCCAAAAGCACCCCAGCACTGGCAGGTTATACCTCATACCATGCTTGTCGGCCACATAACTTGCACTGAAACAGAACAGGAGGGGGAGTATCAATATTCATCAAAGATACACACACCTCCAGGTTGGTGGCACAGCACGAAGTTTCAGAGACTATCCATGTGCAACTAACAGTGGGTAAGACTGCCGTCCAGTTCATAGCCTGGCACACACTCCCAAACCCAAACTCCCAACCTTGGCCTACTTAAGAATACATGTATATCTGCAGGTGTCTCCAAACAACAATATATTGGGCAGCTTCATTTACCCACACATAGACTGTGAGCACTACTGTAGCTCCAACACCCTAGGTGTAAACTTCCTAGACTCCATACACTCAGTTGCTATGGAACGACTTGTTACCACTCCCACAAGTGGGGAATACATGCTGCACCTGTTCATCACCAAAATGTGGACTATATGCTCCAGACCAGATTGTATCCCTCGCTGGTAAGATGACACCATAGACTACTCTCACTGTATATTCACATACCAAATGCAGCCCCTGCACAGAAAACCACAGTCGTAAAGTTGTGTAATGCAAATTACATGTATTCACATGAGGCAGGCTTCACACATGGGAACTATTTCAGGTCACAGGTACATATGTCTATGTGGCACACACATACCTCATGTGTGCATTGACATTACTGATATGATCTATGTCATACAATATTAAGAGCAACACCCCACACACATGGACAAACTGTGTGACAAAAACACACATGGCATTTGTAAGATTCAAACCCCTACCTAACTACGTCATGACACTTGAGAGAAATGCATTAGCAGAGCACACTATTCACATTACTGGGAGGTTACTCTTCTCCTGCTGTACTTATAGGGTGCTGACATCATCAGTGTTTAGAATGAGGAATGTGCATCATGCAGTGTGTTCTTGTAGTTGGCAAAAGGGACAATTCTTTCACACACACTAACCCCCCTCACCCAAACTGAGTATTTGCAGGATTCAAACCCCTAACTAACTATGTTATGATACTTGAAAGAAACGCATTAGCGGAGCTTGCTATTTGCATTAGTGGGAGGTTTTTCTTCTCCTGTTGTACTTATAGGGTGCTGACATCATCAGTGTTTAGAAAGAGGAATGTGCATCATGCAGTGTGTTCTTGTAGTTGGCAAAAGGGACATTTCTTTCACACAGAATTGCACACACACACTGAGCATTTGCAGGATTCAAACCCCTACCTAACTATGTTATGACACTTAAAAAGACGCATTAGCAGAGTTCGCTAGTTGCATTACTGGGAGGTTTCCTTGATCCTGCTGTACTTATAGAGTGCTGACATCATCAGTGTTTAGAAAGAGGAATGTGCATCATGCAGTGTGTTCTTGTAGTTGGCAAAAGGGTCATTTCTTTCACACAGAATTTCACACACACTAACCCCCCCTCATCCAACCACACACACTGAGCATTTGCAGGATTCAACCCCCTATCTAACTATGTTATGACATGTGAGAAAGACGCATTTGCAGAGCACGCTACTCGCATTACTGGGAGGTTTCCCTTCTCCTGCTGTACTTATGGGGTACTGAGATCATCAGTGTTTAGAAAGAGGAGTGTGCATCATGCAGTATGTTCTTCCAGTTGGCAAAAGGGACATTTCTTTCACACAGAATTGCACACACACTAACCCCCTCACCCAAACACACACACACACTGAGCATTTGCAGGATTCAAACATGGATGTGACATTGCAAATTCAACCCCTGGGATCTCCACTGTGTCCCTGCGTGATGGAGGCACAGCACACTAGCCTTACATGGTGCCTTCTGTGACCTACTTTACAGAGGCACAGTAGCCTACTGTACTGGGGAGGCAGATGCCAAGCACACTCTGGGTAAGCTTGTATTCCCTAGGGCAAACAGCCTAGTATTGACCTCTACACCCATATGTTTAATTTTCAGATGTACAATATTTGTTGCTGATAAACTGTTTGCAGGTCTTTATTGCCATAGCTTTCCCTGTTTCTATGTACAACTTGTGTATCTGTGGAAGATGTTTGAATATGTGTGGGATCCACTATTTAACATATGTCTTTGTAGTCATTTAACTGTGTGCACTGGGCAGATTGCTGTATTGTGGTTGGTTCCTGTTTAACATATACAAATACCAGATATGTGTGGCCATCTGCTAAACTGAGACATGGCCTAAAGTGTGTGAGCATGCCCAGTTCAGGCATATTCCATGGCTTGTTGCCTGACATATGTCTCATTTATCTAAGTGTGTGAGCATGCCCAGTGTGTGCTTTCCATATGTTGAGATCTTCAGTCCACCACATTTGTGGGTGTGTGTGAACTTCAACAATATTTCACATTTATAGTTGTGTGTTGGGAGTCATGTTGTGTACATACTGCCCAACTGCTTTGTGTCTGAACCCGACAGGGATTATACTGTGCCTGCAGGGTTTCCATGGGATAGTTTGCATACAGTTGTCAACATCCTTTCATACTGACCATACACTGTAATATTGTATAGTGTACTGGTTCAGTACTTTCACTGTGGTGGACAGTATCCTGGGTTTCAGTCCTATCACTGCTTTAAATATTCATAGTGAGCACACCAGACTGGTTAAGGGCCAGTTGTGCACATATGACCATTCTGCATTTTGTTCGAATATGGACTACTTACACCAGGCTTGTCCAACATTGGTAGACTATTCCACAACTTGGGTGGACATTGACAAACACTAGCGATGTGCCCTAGGCCATTTCTACTGCTAGTCAGAGAGTGTGTTTGTCCTTCAACACACATTGTAACTGGAATTTGACATGACATATTTCAAGGTTAGTATACTGTGCCTCTGTCTACCCGTGACATAACAGTGATACCCAGGGTAAACCTACCATCTCCCATCCACTCATCATGATTCCTGTTGAGGAGAGTCAATGAGGGACTCTCTGGCTAACCTGTACTCGGAGTTTACTCAAGAGTGGAGTGAGCTTCTGGGTTATGGATCAATCACTACAGCATGTCCTATGTATGTCAGTGCTGGGGTTCAGGTCTCTCATGTGCATAACTCACTGGCATTCAGATTGTACAAGGTGCAGCATGTTCATTGATTCCAGCTTGGACATGGCTTTATACATCAGGCACAGATTGCCTCTGGGCAGGCAGTATGGCACTGTGTGGAGCTGCGGTTTGTTTAATCAGGCAACACATGGCATCTGTTTGAGCTCTTTGATCCTCCTGGTGGGGTACTTTTGGGGTCTTTCCAGTTGCTGGAGGTGTCTGCTGAGGTACATCCCACAGGAGACATTGTACTCAATTGTGAGGCTAATGAAGGATGACTGAAGAGGCACGATGGCCTCCCCTGATCTAGATCTGACTATCTTCATGATTAGGTGGGTATATGGTATGTTTCTGCAACCACTACAGCCACATGGTTGTCAAATGCAAGATATCTATCAAATTGTGTCCCCAGGTCTCTTATTACTTCTAAAGTACTTAATGGGTTAACACTGATGTGGTAATTGGTGGGCACTTACTGTTTATCCACAGGGGATGACTATACACTTTTCTGCAATTAGCTTGATGACATGGCTCTGGCACCAGTTGTCTGTTTCTATGTGGCCCTTTTGTAGGATGCTTGTGTCAGCTGGAGGGTCAGATAAGGTGCCCAGTTTGTAGTCCTCTGTGAACTTGTTCAGACACAGTCCTTCCATGTTGGCCTCTACCTATGAGAAATATATACCATACAAGGGAGGTCCCAGGACTGAGCCTTGCGGGATGCCAGTTGGAGCTGGTTTGTAGTCTGACATGGCTGCAGCATGTCTGACCATGTCAGTTCTGTCCTTGGGCTGGTTTGCAACCCATCTACTGACATAAGGGTTTATATTTAAGCTGGTGAGCTTATCTATAATGAACACGTGGGGTATTGTATGGAAGGCTTTTGAAAGGTCCAGATAGGCTGTGTGGACCACATTCCCCTCATCAATGGCTTTGATGACTGTTTCAAATGAGTCAGACATGTTTAAGGGGCAGGATCTGCCCTTAAGAAAGCCACACTGGGTAGGGTCCAGTGTCTGTAGGTCCCCAATATCTTTATTTCTGAGGTCCATGATGATCCTTTCCATAGCTTTGCAGACCAAGCTTGTTAGGATTCTGGGGTGATAGTTTGCAGTATCCATTTAGGCACCACCTTTGTGGAGAGGGACCACTGTTGCTGTACACTGCTCTTTGGGTACATATCCTGTGGTAAGGCTGAAATTGAGCAGTAGTGTTATTTGGCATTCCATTCTTCTTGGGGTTCATGTTGGACACAGCCTAGGACACCATCTCGTACCATTGATGCTGTGTGTCTTGCTTTGAAGATGCTGCCTGTTACCTCAGCATCTGCAATGTCAGGGGGCCAGCACTCTGCTGGGATAGATATTTGTCATTTTTGGGGGGGGGGTTTGCATGAACCTGTCAGGTTGGATGTTGGCAATGTGTGTGGGTTTGGTGTATTGTTTGTAATATTTGGTAATTCAGAGCATATCTGTGAATTCCCAACAAGGTTCCTACTATCAGTTAAGACAGCCTTGTGATTATCCTTAGTGTCCTGTACAATTTGTATCTCCATAGGTTCATAGGTTCATACTGGGCTATCTGCCCTAGGGCATTTATCAGCCTAGCCAGAGTGTGTGTGGCTTTCGCCACCCCTTGCTATGTGAATATTATGGCCATTTAGGGTTTACTTTACTGTGCCTCTGTCTAGATGTGACACTCTGAAGACCCCCAGTGTAAATCTACGATCTCCCATCCACTTGGCAAGATTCCTGTTGAAGAGAGTCGGTGAGGGGCTCTGCCTAACATGGAGTGGGATTCTGTTCCAGAGTGTAGGGAGCCTCTGGGTTAGGAATCTGCCCTCCAGCACATCCGATTTATTTATGTGTTGAGGTTGACATCTGTCGCTCTCGCGGCTCTGATGGCTTTGGATTTTCTGAGGTGGAGCATGTACATCAATTCTGTATTGGACATGACCTTGTACATCGGACATACATCGCCTCTGAGTATGCAGTATGTGACTACATACAGCTGGGGTGTTGTCAGCCAGGCAGCATATGACAAATGTTTGACACCCTTTATCCTCTTGGTGAGGTACTTTTGAGGTCTTTCTAACTGCTGCAGGTGTCGGGTACGGTACATCCCAAATGGGGCATTGTACTCACTTATGGGTCTGATAAGAGAAGAGTACAGGGGCATAATGACCTCTCTTGATGTAGATGTGAATCCTTTCATGATAAGGTGGCCAATATAAGTGGTCTTCCTAGCCACGTTGGCAAAGTGAGTGTCCCATGTGGGGTTACTGTCCACTTGTGTCCCTAGGTCCCTGATTACTTCTTCCATACATAATGGATCGCCACCTATGTGGTGATTTGTGAGTACCTTGTTTGGCATTTGGGGAGACATTCATACTCTCCAGTGTCTTCAAGGAGGCTGAGTGGTGTTCCTGGGTCTGAGAGGGTGGTCTGTAGCATGCTACAAACTGTACAGCGGTTTTGCCTACAGTTAGTTGCACATGGATGGTCTCTGATGCTTTGTGCATTGTCAGTAACCTGGACGTGTGGGTATCTTTGCTGAATATGGCAACTCCCCCTCCTTTTGTGGTTTGGTCCAGGTTTTGGGGATGAAAAGCATGATTTGAGCTATAACCTGGTAGTGCTGGGGTGCTCTCAGGAGCCTTGATGCAGATTTCCATCACTGCACAGACATCGATGTTCTCCATACTGGGGTGGGCCTCGAGAGTGTGCATCTTGTGGTTTAGACATCTGGCATTGAGCAGCATTACCCTCATGTTTTTTCCACTTATGTTTTCTGGGGAGGTGGGTTTGTCTTTTCAGCCTTGCCTACAAAAGGCACTATGGAGGTGGCAAGAGCCTTAGCCAATATCCAGACACACAGGGGTGACAGGTGCAAGCCATCCCTGGCAAAGCAGCGTGGCTTGTCAAGCATGACATCCCAAGCAGACACACATTGTATCCCCTTGGAATGACACCAGTAATTGAGACAATTGTTAAAGCTGATCATTCTGTGTTTGTACTGTGGCATCATTCTTGGTGGGGGTAGGATGCTGATCAGGGTCAGAGTCATACCGGCCTGGCCTACATAATCGGAGAGCTCCTCTATGTCTCTTTACATGTAGTCCAGGGAGGTACGTCTCAGGTCATTCACACCAGCATGGACAATGACTGAGTCATATTTGTACTTGCTTTGGAGTGACCTGCATGATTGTGTTATGTGGCGGATTGTAGCAGCCTACAGGAAGCTTACTGTACCCTTTTCCTTGTTCAGTCACGTGAGCGGGACATTAGTGTGTCTGACTATGGAGTCACCTATTACAAGTGTATCAGGCATGTTGTTTGTCCTTACGGGCTGTGACTGTTTGGCACACCGACTTTGTGTACTATGTGTTGCATGTGCTATGTTTGGGGGTAGTGGTTGCTTGGGTGTCTGCTTTGGAGGCCTCTGTTGATTTGGTGGTTTTTAATTAGAGCCTTCAGGAATGTTTTTGTGTGTTTATGTATTTGGTTTGTAGTTGTGATAGGTCTATGTGAGTGGGTTTGTGGTGTGTGTGGTTACCTTCTCCTCCTGACTAGTTTAGACAGTACTGAGTTGAGTGAGCTCAGCCTCCAGTTTGGAGATGTGCTTGCATTTCTCACATATATTTGAATTTCTTGGGGGGTGGAGCGGGTTGTCTGTGTACATGAGGCAGGTGTAACATTGCCCAAGATTCACAGATTCAACTTGTTGTAGCTGGCCTTAGTGGATTTTATGACTGACCATATTTTATTGCCATAATACTGATCAGAGATTACTTCTCTTTTTGGGTTTGCTCTATCATGTGGTGACTTCCTCATTCTCTTGCATGGTTTGGTAATGGCTGTGGTCCACCATGCCAGAGGCCTGTGTGTATGGTATTGGGCCTTGGTTTTATTTGGGATTGCATAATCCATGCATTCCTGACTGTGTTCATAGAATGCATTTATAAAGGGTTCTGAGGTGTGGCCCATATTTTCCACAGGCACAGGGCCTTTAATGGATTCCACATCAGTTTGGAGGAGTGCAACATTTCCTTTACACATGTTTTTCACTGTGGTTTTCTGGCCAGGGACTGTGGTCCGGCTGTGAATATCCAGTGTGATTACTCTATGGTCTGATCTTACCAGTGAGGAATACACTTCTCATCTGGCCATAGAGTACCCATGTTGCTGATTATCACATTCAGTATGCTTACCCCTCTTGTGGGAGTGGTACATTGTTCCTGAGCATTTTGGTTTATGGATTCTAGGAATCTTTGGCCTATGGTGTTGGTGCTGGCATAATGCTCCCAGTCTATGTTTGAGTATTTTCAGTCACCCAATATAATGTTGTTTGGAGAGCTTGATATTTCCATGTGTTCCAACGTAGGCCAAGTGCAGTTCCTGGCATTAGGAGGGTAGTCTGTAGCAGGCTACAAACTGGCAGGCAGTCTTAGCCAGTGTTACTTGAGCATGGATAATCCATGCTGCTTCTTGTTGTGGTACCAAAATGGGGGTGTGGTTATCCTTGACAATTATTGCTACTCACCCTCCTTTTGTAGTTTGTTACATGTTTTGGGGCTGTAAAGCACAGTATGAGGTGTAACCTGGTAGTGTTAGGGTGCTCTTGTGAGCCTTAACCCAGTTTTCTGTTACAGGACAGATATCAACATTCTCCATGCTGAGGTGAGTTTAGACGGCATGCATCTTTCAGTTTGGACATCTGGCATTGGGTAGCATTACATCTAGGCTCTTATCCCTTGTGATACCTATGGAGGTGGAGCATCGTGCCTTGCTCAGCATGTCATCCCAGGCTGGCACGCATTGGATCCCCTTTGACTAATGGCAATACTTAAGCCAATTATTGTAATTGATCATCTCGTCTTCATATTCTGGCATCATGCTTGGTGAGGGTAGGATGTTAGTCAGGGTCATCATGTTTGCATATACTACATGGTGTTACATTGCTTAACACATGGCAATCATGCCTCAGGTGGTGCTGCAGGGCTGTCTATCTTGGATGCACATACTACACTCCCTGTACATGTTTGATAGCAGGTTGTGTCAACTTAGGCATCCCTTTTACTATATGTGTGAGTCAGAGAGGTATCATTTCCTGGGTTCCTACTGAGCCAGTGTATGTGCTATGCGTTGCCACTTTGCCAAGGCCAAGGCATACTGGGCACGCCTCCTTCTGCCTACTGGGGCAGGCTCAGGTTGTTCCTCCTCCGAGTCACGCTCTGCCTATGATTGGCTTGGCAATGGTGGGGGGCTGTTTGGCCCAGCCCTATGCTGGTCCTGCTGCAGCTGTTTTCGCAGAATCATATTATGTAGCATAGCACATACCATGATGATTTGGGTACATGTAGTTGGTGAGTACTGCAAGTCTCCACCAGATGTGTCCAGGCACCGGAACCCTGACTTGAGCAGCCCAAACACATGCTCAATTACATTTTGTGTTTGTGCGTGTGCCTCATTATGGCGTTCTTGTTCAGGTGTGTGTGCGTTTCTGATGGGTGTCATCAGCCACGGCTCCAGTGCATAGCCAGCATCCCCCACTAAGTGACCATGTTGGATGTCCCCATTGGCAAATGTCTGGTACAGCTGCGTCAGATGCCAGATATGGGAATCGTGGTAGCTTCCAGGGCAGCCAGCACACACATTCATTATTATGCCCTGGGCATCACACACGACCTGGCAGTTGATGGAGGGGAAGCCCTTGCGGTTAATGTAGGCCCTACCCCGCTCACCGGCTGGTGCTTTGATGCATATATGCGTCCAGTCTATTGCACCCACTACCTCAGGGTATTCTGCTATTTGTTGGAAGAGACGCATATTGCTGGCCAATACCTCACGTGAATTGGGGAAATATACATGCTCACCGACATGTGCTGACATGGCATCCAGGAACTGGTGCAGTACTCTGGATGCTGATGCCTGTGATATCCCCATCATATCACCAGTTGGTCTCTGGAAGGTACCTGTTGCTAGTATTCTTAGGCCAGTACATACCTTGGTTTCCACTGGGATGGGTTCCCCTCAGTTGGTTCTGTGTGTGAGGCATGGCCTGCGCAGCTCAACAATTTGCTGCAGGAGGTCTCTGTCCACTCTATAGCACTCCACTATCTCCAGCTCATGTAACCTCTGGTAGGTGACCCTGGGCCTGTACACGCTTCTCCGTCTCCTCACTGTGGGTTGTCTGGCAGCATTTGCATAGCCACCACCCTCAGCAAGTTGCATATCTCTCCTTATAACAGCTATGGCAGCCCCTAGCATTTTTGGTCTGAGTGAAGCTTTTTCAGTTTTCACTTCTAGTAGCTTACTCCTCTTTTGCAGTGTCTCTTGAGAGAAACATTCTGCACTGTTGTTTGCAGTGTTTTAAGTGCTGGGCTGGGCTACTGTTCTGCCTGTGTAATTGCCTGCTTCTGATTGTTTTCACCTGCTAGCTCTACCAGTAATTTCTGCTAGCTTCCTACTATTTCCCATGCTTCCTTTTTCCCTTCTGTTTCCTTAGGGGGGAGCAACACGCATACCAGCAAAAACATGCTCACAGTGGCTAACAAGCATGCACACATGCTTAGACGGACTAGAATCTGCTTATTCAGGTTAAAACACATGCACACCAGCGCAAACAAGCATACAGGTGTTTAAACAGGCTCCTACATGTATATTCTGCCTTAAACGTGCGCACTCACACTTACACGAGCGTACTCTATCTTACTCGTGCCTACCAGCGCGCACACGCGAGCATGCAAGCCCAGCAAGAAACTTTGGTGTTATCCATCGTGTACACGTTCCATTTCTTGGCTTTCACATGCCTACTTGTTGACACTCCTCTTTCCATGATGTGTGACTGACAGCTTTCACATGCCACTGTGCTCCAATGAGCTGCATTCCTTTCATACATTCCCCCCTGTGATGTCACCTATCTCCTACTCTGTTACTCCCCCTTATCCTACTCCTACACTGCACAGATAGTGCTCATTTTCTATGTAACAGTGCGATTCACTATCCTACCACTCATTTACATAGGATTGCTTACTAATGCTTAGTTACATGTCTTACACTCCGCTTCCCCCTTTAGCAACCCCTACTCGGTGGCCATGTTGTTTTACCCTGCTATTACCTTCCATTGTATACTCATGCTTTGCATAAACCCACATTTGTGGGTTTAATATTTTTATTTTTTGTTTTTTTTATAGCGCAGCCTGTTTGCTCGATGCTGCGCTATGTTTAAACATCGGTGATCGCCGAAAAAAAAAAAATTTATTTCATGTTTGCATCAGGGTACGTTGCCAGTAGCCACATATTTGGCCATTGGCATGCTGCCTGCGACATTTGCAACCTTTATTTGGAGCTGACAAGGCTCCATTGTGTTATTTACAGAACGCTACTCAGTTATCAACTGAGTACATTTCTGCAGATAACACGGCTCTTACACAGGCAGGTTTCTGCTTCCTGGATCGCAAATTTACCTCATTTGCATGCCTTTCGGCTGCCAGTGAGGTAATTAGCATATCCACGCCCTGCCCGTGTAAGAGCCGTTTTAGGCGCTCTCTTACTCGCACATTCAGGCTGTTCCTGGATCGCGATGGCTGCATGTAGTCTTACACTACTCTTAGACTCCGTGCAAGCCATCGTGAATCCTGCCCAATATCTGCAATCCTATATTTCATAGCTCTTTAACCGATCATCCATGTTCAGAATTATTATATACCTATAACTTTGTAGCATTGGATGTCCCTTTGCCTTGTGAGTTAAAAGAGTGCATAACAGATCACCCCCCACTTCAATAGCAAATATAAAAATTCTTAACACTGGAAGGGAACTTCAAAAACATAGTTTTGGGTGCAGTACCTGCATCTGAAACCATGGAGTGAGGAAGAAACAGACTTAAAAAAATTTCAAAGGTGCAATCGCAGTTCAGGATGAAATAAAGCTGTGAGGAAGGTATGAAATTATTTTAGTGCAGGAGGTTAATTAACTGATTGTAAACCAGTTTTCAGAGAAATGTTACTTGTGCAAGATGCTGGCAAATAAATAACATAAATCATTGGCTAAACTTTTCTAAATAAAAGTGAAATAACTGAATCATTTCAAAGAGCTGACATAAATGAACAGTCAGTGTGGGTGGTCACCATTTTATCATAAACTAGATGCTCAAATGTGGTTAAAAATATAGAATACAAAATATTAGGAAGTCTGAAGAAAAGGTAGACATGTAAAAGAAGAGAGAACCAAACAAGTCTACATTTGCAAACATAATGTCACTCAAAATGATTTTTTTTTGCATGTGTAATTCATAAGTCAATCAGTATTGTCCAAATGTAATATAGATGGTCAGGAAATTCTGTACTCTTCCTACAGGATTAAAATATACCTCATCTCTTAAGTAACAAGTTCACAAACCTATCTGTTTAGTTGTCTACCTACATCACTTGCTGCAATAACTGATAGATAAACCAAGCATGACAGGGTAAAGGAAGAGCAAACAAACAAAATGGCCCTGAAGAATTCCTACCATCTGCATTCAGTGGAGAACCACAAAAGAAAGCACATATGATTATTTACATTGTGAGCAGAGGAGTAGACTTAGAAGTAAGAAAGCAGGCTGAAGGACAGAATAAAGAAAAAAGAAAGAAAGAGAAAGAAAGAAAGAAAGAAAGAAAGAAAGAAAGAAAGAAAGAAAGAAAGAAAGAAAGGGGACTGTAGACTGAATTACTTGGGTGGTGCATTAGTGCAGTGGTTAATGTTGTTGCTTCACAGCAAAAGGTTCTCTGGTTTGATTCTCGGCTGGGGTGCCATTTGTGCAGAGTTTGCATGTCCCTTCTGTATTTGTGTGGGTTTTCTCTGGGTACTCTGGTTTCCTTCTACATTCTAAAGACGTGTCTGGAGCATTTCTCCCTGGGCCTCTGCTGAAAACAGGCTCTGTTCTACTCGGACTTTCTTGGTCAACAAATGGTAAATAAATATAATTAACTTATAAAGATAGTCTGATAAGCATCTCTTACTAAAATGATAGTAATCCATCCAGAAACATGTAACAAGTACCGCTAAAATGATGAGACAACAAGATTTAATAAATGTGTTAATGTCTACTTTCCCCTACAGCTTCAGTATGAACTATGACAATACCAGAATATAAATTATTTAGTTACCCTCATCTACAATGATCAAAACCTCATCAACTGTAGGGTAATAACTACCTTAGACTACTGTATTGTCATTCAGTTGCCAAAATTTAATCAGCAGCAATATGTTAAAATAAAAAGTTCTCTAAAGAAAAAATAATGAAAATTAAATATAGTTTGCAAAAACAAAAGTTTCATTTCCTTATACACAGCAATGAATTATGGTCCAGTTAGACTAATTAAAAGGTTAGTACTGAGAGTGAGGTTTCTGCCGCACAGGTTGGCTGTTTAGTACTATCACCCGTTAGTATCTCTACTGAGTTTGCACATTCACCCTCTCTTCATGTGGAGTTGCTCTGGGTGTTTTTGTTTCTTCCTGCCTCCAGAATACATGTTGCCTGACGGGCTGTTTTAAACTTACCAATGGCAGGGGCCTTTATAGTTAAGTCTATAGCCAAGCCCATTGAAAATTGGAGGTAATGCAATTAAAAACTGCACAAATATTTCAAAAAATGCAGAAAATGTGCAGACATCAGTCCTCAGCCCCATTACCTTCTAATAGTTCATTCTATTATGTACTGCAATTTGTGATAAACACATACATTACTAGATAGTAGTCTTGCAATATGGAAAAGCTTTTTATTCCTGATATTTTCTTAATTACAGCAGAAAATGTTTATATATTGGTATAAAACATCCAACAGATACAGGCTGCAGAGAAAAAAATAAAAATGACATGTGCCTTTTTTACTGAAAATGGAAATATAAATCAGTTAGTAAACTGTGGTCCATAAGGCAATACGTTTACTTATAATAATTCATTTCAAAAATGCAAATGCATAGATTATAGGAGGAAGATTTGCCAAAACAATTATAAGGGCAAGGTTTTCTTGAAAATGATCGCTAGTAAAGGGGCTGATGTGTGTTTTTTTTGTTTTATAAGCATGCATGGAATCACTATTTCAAACTAATTTGCATATAGTCAGTGTTTTAAACTGCCATGCAGTCTAAACTTCTTATATCCATCCATCCATCCATCCATCCATCCATCCATCCACTACCCCTTTTATTCCCATTTTGCACATGGGGTCAGGGTGTCACTTCAACAGTGACAATCATCTAGAGCCAGCTTCTTATATATTTAAATTTAAATCCCTTCAGGATGAAGGAGTTAGAGTTGAAACATTTTCCCAGCCATATAGAACAAAACTTTATGGTCACTTCCTCGCCAAGGTAAGTGGATACATTTTCAAGTCTTTTCACACTTATCCCTTGATTTTTCTTTGTTAATGAAAAGGTCATAACTTTGGAGTTATGTGAGGAAGAACTCTTAACAAGGTAGCCAAGAATAATCAAGCCAGGCTAGAAAGAGCACTTGAAAACTAATGTCATCACTGAGTTGGGTATTTTCACCTCTCATGTCTGGAAGTAACAGCACAGGGGTTTAGGGTTTCAAGTCTTCCAGCTCACAGTATGATGCTGTCTGTATACAGTCATCCTAACACTTGCTTCTAGAGGCAAAACGGGAATGAAAGGGCCATTTGGGTGGCCAGGGAAGTGGAGTTAATGTTCATCATGGGGCAGACAGAAAAGGGCAAAAAAATATATTCTCACAGCTGCGCTTCATGACCTGAGTACAATACATTAAGGATTACTTCTCGTATAGGAATCCCATGTCCTGGGGGGAATCAAACAATGACACCCAGTTTAGAGTCATCAACAAACTTAGTTTGCTATAGGTTGTGGTTTGAATGGCTGAGACATACATACCAAAAAGGAGGAATGCAAGTGCAGAACACCGTCACTTGCTACCTTTTAACTTTTTCAGGTAGCTTCTGCCACCTTGACTACAAGGGTTCTGTCTTTCAACCAGTTAGCTATACTCCTTACCATGAAGGGGTCTACTTTTAGCTGTCCGATTTTATTTACAACACCAGCATATGTGGATGTTATTAAATGCCATGGCCAGGTGCAGATAGGCTTTTTGGACTCAGTGACCACTATCCACTGTTCATGACCTCCCTTGATAAAATCAAACTCTTGAGGGATTTGCTGAATTATGTTTTTAATGTTGCAATGAATAAAGTCAGATGTGCTGGGTTCTAGGGCCTTGCAAATTAGACTAGTTATGGTGATAAGTCTGTATTTCTTGGGGTTTATGGTGGGTCCCTTCTTATGAAAATCCATCATAGCAGCAGTTCTCAATACATGTGGGACATACTCTGTAGCTAAGCTTTAGTTAAACCAGTTCAGGAGGGGTTCCATGAGATGATGTTTAAAACTATTTACTAGGCAACGAAGTCAATTATTCAGAACCATGAAACTGGCATTTTTAGTTAATGAGAGTAGAGTTAGGACTTGTTCCTTAATGATCTTGGAGACTAAGTTATTCAGGGATTTATCATGTTTCAGTGACTGGTTCTGGGGTAAAGATAGCACTAAATTTGCACACAAGTGTGTTAAGTATGCCGTTAGGGTCAGAGTGGGTGTTTTGGATTAGTTCAAATCATTGCTGGGAGACTGAACAAGTGAAAATATGCTGACTAGGTCAATCAATGATACTGGATTTCTGCAAAAATCTGTAATTCGGCAGTTTCTTTTCTGCTACCTCATAAGTTTTCTAACTAGTGTAATTGTATCACGCAGCACTGTTCTTTATGAAAATAGCCGTCCAGTCTCTTCCATTTACCATGACTATTTTTCTGCCACATAACAGGTTTGTCCTTTTAACTCCTTCTTGTTTTTGTCTTTAATATTCAAGCATTGTTGTGTACAGTACTTTAATATTTGACATGTAGCTTTTGCAAGTAAACTTTATTGAGAAAGAATAGTTATAATTTGAGACTTAAATTAAAAAAAATAAGCCACAATACCCATTCATTCGCTATATTAAGATGCCATGCTAACCACAAGTTACTGTGCTAGTCTTCTCTGTCATTTAACAATTATAGTAGCACAGTCAACAAGCAGGTTAAAGGGGACAGACTTTGTACAGGATTAAACATTTCTTAGAATGTGGATGGATGGATATGAGACACCAAAAAGGGTTCCACTTTCTACATATCAAGTTAGCTTTGTGCTCAGTATAATCTATATTTCTTCTCGAGTTAATTATGAAGTTCAGCACATCAACTGTGATCAGATGTTCTGTTTTTGAAGGGTCACTTAGGAGCACTATAAATCTATGTGATACCCTTACAACATCATTGCAAGAAAGTGGAGAATGAGGACATTTAAACTTAGCCCTCTAGTTTCACATTTTCTTAAACACTAAGCTACATGGCCGTGCAGCTTTTGGCTCCTTATACGTACTTTATCACCAGTTTATTTTCTTGTCATGTCTTCTTCTAGTCTGCACTAGTCATCTTTTATTTTGTACTTCCTGTATCATACTGTATACATCATAGTTCATTACACAAATAAATTACTATAATCTAATCATCCCTGGGCATATAATAATAATAATGCCCACCTTCAGAGTTTAAAGGATAAGGTAATTGGAAGTAATGAACAGTTGTAGAGTTACTACTACTGGCATTCAGTGGTACTAGCACTCAGCTGCAGACATAATACCTCTACATAACCTCTTTCACTAACTTTCCTAACTTTCATCATTGCTTTCTCAAGACAAAAACTTGAGCCCAGCTTTGGAATGGAATACCAAAAACTACCAAAGATTACCAAAATTATCTTCATTCTAGATTATTATGATATCCCCTCTGCTGTTTGAGATATACTTTGCAGAGGTGCAGGCCAAATCTAGTGGGCTATGGCTGATCAAGTTTGCAGATGACTGCAAGCTGGGTGCTGTCATCAATTCCTCTAGTGATATGGACATCCTCCAAGAGGGTCTCACCCAAACAAATGACTGGTGTCAGAAACATGGCCTTAAACTAAATGCCAAAAAATGCATCATCATCCCTTCTGGGGAGAATGATGTCCCCACAAATTATCACATTGATAATAAGGCACTAAGCATGCAATCAGTAGTGAGGGACTTGGGAACCCAGGTTGATAGCAAACTGACTTTTGACCACCATATTGCCTCCGTTGTATGGAAAGCTTTCTACATGGCCCACCTCATTAGTAAGGGTATCTCATCCAGGGACAAGGTGGTCATAACATCCCTGTATTCTTCCCTTATAAGACAGATTATTGAATACAACGCCCCTTTCGGCATGTAGCTCACAAAGCACATGCAGCAGCTGGAGAGACCACAGAGGTTCCTTACCCAGAGAATCCAGAGCCTCAAATGACTACCCTACACAGATAGGCTAAAAGCCCTGTCCCTCTACTTAGTCTCCTACAGACTCCTCAGAGGTGACCTCCGTCTGGCATACAAAGCAATCTCAGACCCCGCCTTGATGGGACTGCTGCATATCTGCAAGTCAAGCTCCACTCGAGTAACCCGCATGCGTGACTTCAACCTGGTCTGTGACATCAATAGGATTTATTGGAGAGACAGATTTGTGTCCCAGAGATTTCCCCCTTTTGTGGAATAGACTCCCTCTCCTTGTAAAGCAGAGTACCTCATTAACCTTTTTTAAGCGCAACCTGGATAACTGGATGGGGAACAGAAAATACACCCCCTGGGATTCCACCTATGTCCCTGCTGGACAGTGGCGTAGGGTGCTGACTTGTTGGAACATGGGCTAAATTCTTGGCTAGGCTTGTAAGGACCTCAGGGCCAATAGCCTAGTAACGTTGTATGATCCTAAGATATGACTGCTAATAGGAAAAAGTGATAATAATGATAATGGGGAAATGAGAACGTTTGAACGAATGACGACTATATTAAACACGAGAACTTTTTGATTTAATTTATTGGGCACCTTCTTCATGTAAGGTGGCACAGCGATACAGCAGTTTGCATTTCTGCCTCACACTGCCCAGTTTCCCAGTTTAATTCTCAGCTGGGGTACTTTCTGTGTGAAGTCTGTACTCCACCTTGTGTTATTGTGGGGTTTTGTCAGGTGAACTGGTTTCTTCCCACATTTCAAAGAAGTGCATAGGTGAATTGATAATCTTCTAAATTATCCACTGGTGTATGTGTGCTGTGTGACAGTGAATGTAGGCATATCTTATGAGCAGACATCCAGTTCTAGATGAGGTCACAGACATCCAGTTCAAGATGAGGTCATAAGCCTTGTATGTAGTCAGTGCCGGGAGCAGCTCTGGTTCCTCAATGACCTTACATTGGATTGATATGGTAATGAGAGAAAGAATGAAGAAATGAATGTTCTTCCTCTAGTTACATATTCCCATAGGAGTACTTACTGGATTACTGTTTGTCAACATATAGGGGACCAACTCTCAGAACATTCAACATAAATTATTGGTGGCATTCTGTCATGGTAGCCAGACTCAGAGAAGGCTGAGAAAGTGAATAGATCCTTTTCTTACTTTCTCCCTATTTGGTCTAGGAGTTTGCATGTGTGCATATATGTGTGTGTGTGTGTGTGTGTGTGTGTGTGTGTGTGTGTGTGTGTGTGTGTGTGTGTGTGTGTGTGTGTGTGTGTGTGTGTGTGTGTGTGTGTGTGCGTGTGTGTGTGTGTGTGTGTGTGTGTGTGTGTGTGTGTGTCTGTATGTGTGTGTGTGTGTATGTGTGTGTGTGGCTGCAGTCTGTAAGACTGAGCGCACAAAGGAGAGAAATTTTTTCCTTATTTTGCAGCCTGTCAGCTGCTTTTCATTTGAGATCACAGCACTGTAAAGTGTAAGAATTTCCTCTTTCCCTGCTGTTGTGTAATTTTGCAGTTAGGATATATATATATCTATATATCTATATATCTATATATACATATATATATATATATATATATATATATATATATATATATATATATATATATATATAGTTAGCAGAGGTTGTAGACAGTGCAGGGGGGATTTCCCCCTGCAAAAAATAGTATTTTTTACCTTTGATCTTTTTAGCCTTTGCTCTAAAATATTGCTGTTTTGAGTTGTTTTGATATTTGATGAGGCAAATAAGGCAATCATATATAAATACATACATGTATGGTTCAGGGATATGGAAGCTTGCCCCCAAGTTGGGAGGGATGCAGATGAACCCCCCCCCCCACCTGCAGAAAAATGTTTTTGTGTATTGTAACTTTGGGAATGTGACTGCTTTGACTGGCAACCTCCCAAATAATTGTGTGTTGGTTAAATAAAAAAAGATTATTCATACTGGACCCTCCGTCGCTTTCATTGCATAACACTCACTGATTACAATTGCTTCTCTGCCAATACAATTTCACAGACTTCTGGTTCTGGGTGAACTCCAGTGGCAGAAGTAATAATGAGTTTTATAACTTCCAGGCAAAAGGGCAAAAGAAAACAAGAAAAATATAAAATGAGATTAAATAAAATCAGAGAGTGACTATTGATCATTTCAGGTTTAAAAAAAAAAGAATCGAGATTTATAATTCTAACTGAGAAGCAAGGAAATGCCAGAGCATGGCAGAAGAAGGTGAGACAATCAGAATTCAAAGAATGTGTGTACCCATATCTAATGTTTTTGCAATGAACAAATTTAAGAGTAATACTTACTAAACTGCTATAATGTAGATCAGAATTTAAAGTAGGACAAGTAGTTCTGAGGAGCAAACTAATTTCAATAATTATAGTATTTAACATTCTGAAGTATTGTAGGCAAAGAAAAAGCAAAATCATTAGAAGTATTTACCAATGAATGAAAAAATATTGGAGACTGACGAAATGGTTGGCAGCCATCAGGAAAGGATGATAGCAAGTTATTTATGTTAACAAGATAAACAGGCCTACAACTGAGATCATTTAGGGGACTGACCCACTGTCATGCGGGGAGAGCATCTACTCCTAAGTCAGATGGCAAAGATCACACTAGCTGCACAGACAGCAGAGGGGGAGATACAATAGTGAAGAAGTTACATCTATGAGCATGCATGCCTTTCCTAGAGAGATCGTATCACTATTAAACTGGCTCCTAAGGAAGCATGAGAGAGTTATTGGAAGAGAGATACATGAGCATCTGGGAAGTTAAGGCCTTCTAGGACTGCACCTAATGAAGGTCTGGGGGAAAAAAACATAATCATTACCTTTTATGTATGCTTTATTGACTGGGTTTGTCCCACTAGGGCACTGTCCTCTTTTCAGGGGAGAACCAAGGTAGAAATCATATTGACAAGGGGAAATTTGACCAGGGCATGAAAAGCAGGCTCTCCTTCACCACCACCTCTTACCCCTTTTGGAAATATATGGAAGATACGGCTGAAAAGCAACCAGTAGATGGATAGCTGGCTGACACAGAACAGAATAAAGTGATTTAAACATAAGTTATATGGTTTAAAAATAAACCACAAAATTGAAATATTTGCTTACTTGGAATCCCAGGGTGGCAGTAATGATATTGTCGGAGCACGGATACAGGATGTATTCAACAACCTTTATAACATGCAAGATGTGCAAACGTATAAAGCTGAAATATTCAAACAGATTTTGGATCCTAGGCCTATAGAACTGACAGACAGTTCCAAATCTAAATCTAACATTATGTGCATTGATTTTTACTACAAAGAAGACTGTTTTGTGTAAAATATCAGGAGGTAAGGGAGAGTTTATTTGCTGAACATGGTTTCTTAGCTATGTTTATGGCTACATAAAGAAAATGTATATCAAGATGCTAACAACAAAGCTAGCTCTGCAGCAAAGAGGTTTTGTCACTGACTATGACCCAGACAAAACAGGCATGCCTAGTAAACACTGAAGAAGCTATTCTGAGAGGTGTGGGAGGAAATGTCTGAGGCCATCTCACCTGTCCTGGACAGAATTGAGCCTGTTACATTCCACTATAAGAATATCATCTGCACAGGGCCTGAAGCTGCAATAGTCTGCACAGAGACTGACAGAAGTGAGTTCAGCCAAGAAGTGCACTAATTTTTGTTGAGCACCACTAGTGAATGTAAGCATAAACTGCATTCAGTTTTGGATTGTCACCTACTGTACGTGTTTTCAAGGCTGGCAGGGAGAGGACTATTAGGAATATAACCCCTAATGGCTGAAGTTTGCAGACTCTGGCTTTTGCCTGTCCCTGGTCAAGAATTTCAGAGGAAGGAGTCAAGAGGAATGAATTAGGTCATCAAGGATAGAGGATCACTTACCAATGAAAGGGGAAGGGAGGGGGTCAAAATGTCAAAACTGCTAATAACAAAATGATTACAATTTTTCTTCTTATGCTGCCTGCCTACATGTTGAGTGATGACTCTCCTTGCAGCCACAGTCCTTTAAAAAACATAAGAGGCAGCCTTAGATAAAAAAAAAAAAACAGGCTTCTGTTTGAATGATGTAAAGATGTATATGCATTTCTCTGCTGAGAAGAGGAAGGCAGCTAGTAGGTTTCCTCCATCTTCTACAAGGCAAAACAAGGTCAGTGAAAGAAATATCTGAATATGCTTCTGCAATCCTTTAAGAGATCATAATAAGAAAAAATGCAGACACGGTAATAAAACAAGCACTGGCAAATGCTGAATGTTGGCTTGCACTGAAAGTGAACAGCTGCAATGGTGGTGAAAATTCTGGCTCAGTAAAATCATACAGTATGACTCAGACAGTAAGTAAAACTAAGGCCATAAACCTTCTAAAGGGTTACAACTCACTTCCCTCACAGGGATACCCTCTGGATTGCCTTCCTTTCTTCCTGTGTGACATAGAGGGATGAAGCCCTGAGATCACTTACTGGCTCAAGAGCTTGGCAGGGCAGACAAGCTCAGATGAGTGAACTGCTCATGGGAGAAAGCATGTAGGGGGGTTTTCTCAGGCTTGGTGGACACTAGTACTCAAGGAGAATGCCAGCCCAAAGAAAGCAGGTAGAACAGTGAGGCATGACTGCTCTAGGGTCTGGAGTGGGTCATGAGCTGAAGTATGTGTCATTACTTGTCCAGTCAAATGAAACAAATTATGGCTCCAACCCCCTCCCACAGAAGAACTAATTACATATACCAGAAGGAAGAAAGGAAGGCAATCCAGAGGGTATCCCTGTGAGGGAAGTTGAGTTGTAACCCTTCAGAGGAAAAGCCAGCTGAATATATTCCTGTCTGCATGGAAGGAAAACATAGCTTCATTTATCCCTGTTGGAGGGACTAAAGCATTGCTTTATTGCTGTGAACTCTTTGAAAACATTGTTCATTTATTTTTGCCAGATGGTGAGCCAAAACATTGTCTAGAATGGAATGTTGCATTTAAAATGTAAACACAATTTGATTTTTGAATTGAACTGTGAAAAACATATAGGGCAGAAACCAAAGAAGAGATTTTATTTTAACTGAGACCGAACTATTTAGTGTAAACTGCATTTTGTTTATGAACTTTATTTATTGTACATAAACATGGATCTCAAACTGGAAAGCTACTTTGTTTGTTGTAAGCAAAACATTCTACTATACTTTACTTTGAAAATGAAGTTACCAAAAAACCTAAAATATCAAAACAACTGATCACAAAATGAAAATCAACAGTTTCCTTTTGCAATCTGTTAACCAAAACCCCGTCAGTAAATTTAGACATACTTTGTCTGAATATAGTTAGTGTAACAGAAAGTTTTTTTCCCTAAGGTAAGGTATGGAGTTGTGGTTACAGACAGGATTAGGGTTATGGTTAGCATACATTGCCACCTTAGTAATGTATGTTGACCCTAAACCTGTCCCAGCTCTTAATTCCAACACGACACCTTACTTTAGCCAAACCCATTTCTGTAACAATACCATTGCAAAATGACACTCAGACACTAATCACGTACAATAGCACATACTCACAACATAAAATCTGTCTTCTTCCCTACTTCTTACTCTAACCTTTACCTTCAAATAACAGTGAGTGCGATGGTGTGCACACACACACACACACACACACACACACACACACACACACACACACACACACACACACACACACACACACACACACACACACACACACACACACACACACACACACACACACACACACACACACACACACACACACACACACACACACACACACACACACACACACACACACACACACACACACACACACACACACACACACACACACACACACACACACACACACACACACACACACACACACACACACACACACACACACACACACACACACACACACACACACACACACACACACACTCCCACCCCTAATGCCAAAATAATGTATTTGAAAGTTTTGGTATTCAGATTACACAGCTAAATAAAATGTGCCCATTCAATATTGTCTGAGACTGCAGAAGAGAGAAGATTAGGCATATGCCCTTTTCCCACTGCTCTATAAGCATGGAGTTAGTGCATATAAACTTATAGGGGTATTGGTGACACAGTTCCCTACTTGGTGGTGCAGTGGGAGCTTTCCCCCTGAAAAAAAAAACTGTTATTTGTATGGGTGCATTTGTTGTTGTGAGTGCTATGGTATGTTACTGTTTGTGTGTTTTTGGTATAGCAGTATGAGCATTTTTGGTTTCTAGTTTTAATATACAATATATGTATATGTGACTTAGTCTCAAATGAATGTGAAATAGGATCTGTGTTTGGTTGCTTTTTTATTTATTATTATTATTATTATTATTATTATTATTATTATTATTGCTGTTTTTGCAATCATTCTTCTTTAGTTAATTCAATATTATCTACTCAGGAGAAGGATAGACTAAAAGTGGTTTGGGAATTGAGGTGAGGGAGAGGCTTCAGAAAACAGTGAGGATGTCATCAGAATTAGCAATATACTCATGGCAATCAGACTCTAATATAAGGATAGGGCACTATTCGTAATCTCAGCCTGTGTTCCAGGATAGCAAGGAAAAGAGAGCATTCAGGCAGCAATTACAGGACCTAATAGATGAAGATTGAGAACATGAGTTTAGGTTGATAATGGGGACTTGAATACACACATAGGGATAGGCAGATCTGGATATGGGGACTGCCTGAGTCCACATGGATGGGGCAACAAGAATAAAGAAGAAGAGGCCATTCTAGACTTCTGCCAAGCGAATGGCTTGCTGGTGGTCAACATATGGTTCAGAAGGAGAGGCTGTCACAAGATCCCATACAAGAGTGGCCAAGATGCAACTCGGGTAGACTTCCTGCTAGTAAGAAAAGGGCACTGGGGTAGAATCAGTGATTGCAAAGTCATCCCCACTGAAACAGTTGGCCCACAGCATAAACCACTGGTTGCAATAATCAGCTGCAAGCAGTGATCAGAGAAGGCACTAAGGTCAACAGAGAGAAGGCTGAGGACCTAGAAGTTGACTGGAGAAAAAATCACAAGAATTAAAGGAAATACTCAGGGCTCTAACACCTC
>NC_056727.1:317490771-317515771 GCF_019279795.1 Protopterus annectens | reverse complement strand
CTGGGCCTCTTCTGAAAATGGACATGCATCCAGTCGGACTATCCCGGTCAACAAATGTAAAATAAAAAAAAAATAAAATAAAAATAAAAAAAAAAAAAAAATATATATATATATATATATATATATATATATATATATATATATATATATATATATATATATATATATATATATATATTTTTTTTTTTTTTAACAGAGTAAGTTTCTAACTGTTGCAGTGATACCTCTCAGGATTTCATGCCACACTTAAAGCAACAGAGCTGTTCTTTACTAAAAATTCACCAGCAGCCTGTGGGACCCTTCCCTTGCACTGGCTCTGAGGGTAATCTTAGTTTATTTTAAGGATTGCTCTGTTTAGAAAAAGGTAAATAATAATACATCTGGTCTTAATTCCTGGCACATACTCTGGTTGCTTTCCATCCCCATAATTTAGAGTTATTTGTCAGACTAATCTTGAGGTGCATCCATTATGAAGAAAAGGGGTTCTTTTAAACTTTGACTTTAGAACTTTAAATGTTTTCTAAACATTTGGCATTTCTTAGCTGAAAAAGTCATCTAAATTATATATAAAACATGATTTGTTCCACAATGGCTTGCATGATCTCTCAAGAGGCAGCCTGTCTATTTTGAAAGACAGACCCAGGGTTTCATTAATGGTGCGTACACATCACGCTGATGCAAATATGATCATTCACTTTAGCTCAATGAGCAGCATTGCTGTTCGAATATGCAAGAAGCCAAGGCACACACAATGAGCAGCCTCACCTTGAGCCCACAGCAGAGGCTTGCAGCCACATCAAGTTAAGGAAGCACCTGACCCATGTGTGTGCATGATGTAAACAAAGGTTAATTAGGAAGATATGAGCAAGGGGAAACCTAGCAACAAGTCAGCAATGAAGTTTATACTGTTTTACATTGCAATGAATGAACACATTGAACATTATTTGCAATCGTCATGAATATTAGCAAACAATTATTAAATGTTCAGGTGGAAAAAAGTATTGTAGGAAAATATGGGCATGTAAGAGTTCTTGAACTCCACACAAGCAGATCTCTCCAGCTCTCAACACAGGAAAAATGGACTAACATACATAAATGTATGGGCAAATGCACAAACTTAGGGAAAAATTCTATATACTGCTTTTACAAGGAGTGAAAGTGATTACAATAACAATTGTGGCAGTAGCATTCAGTCTGTGAAGATCAGGAAGTGAGACACAGAAAAGGTCAATATTTACAGAGTGCAGTCCTCAAAGATATGTCACAGAAACACAACCCCCCAAAAAAAATTATTTTAAACTGGAACAACTGTTGAAATCATAACAGGTGAGATATAGGTACATGGGAGACATGAGACTTGTCATTAAACCTGTACTGTGAAGTACCTCTCTGCACATATGAAGGGTGTACGACAACATTATTGGGCAATGGCTAGTGACTTGAGTATTGTGCAACACACAGCAGTAACTCTTGGTTTTAACACTCAACATACCTCACAGGCAGTTGCAACATTATATCGGGGTTACAGTTAACTGTGGAAGCTGAGAGAGTTGAGATAAAAAAATTACTAGACAGGTTTGTAACACTGTTGTTATCCTCTGAGCATCGGTTTTAACATTTATTATGTGACACTTAACAGAGCAGAAAGCTGAAAACCAGTTCTCAACATTTTCTGACACAGCACAGGAAAAAGCACTTACTATTCCCCAGCATTTATTATTGATGCTGCTTTGTGTTAACAGTCATGCAATGGAAGATGCACAAAATATATATTAAAACTGGGTATAAGTACAGCATTTAGGGGATCAAACTTATCCACCCATCAAAAATCAATACAATTCCAAACATCACCAATGTTCGCTTCTCTCTCTCTCCCTCTCTCTGCCTTTTTTATACAGTCATACAGGGTAGACAATGATGGGTGTGAGCACATGTCTATGTAACTCATAGTCTGTAGACCTGTGCAGTAGCTGCTGATACCACAGAAGAACTCATAACACAGTTGTCAGAATGCAAACAGTGGAAGAGATCACTTGAGCAGTGTGTCTGAATGCATTAGGTTGCCTTAAAAAGAAATGTATCACCTGGGGTATCAACCCCCCCAACCAGTGAATGTGCTATCACTAAACAGCATTCTACACATCACCTTCTCTTGAATAAGCTAGTATTGACTGCTATCACTTAATTTTGAAAAACGTAATACAGGTTACACACTACTGGATGCAAACATCTGTCGGTCTAAGTCAACATTCTCTAGATCTGTGCAACAACTAATGGCACTACACAAACAGTCATATCACCGTTGTCAGAAAGCACACAGTTGAAGGGATAACTTGAGCAGTATGTAGGAATGCACACTGCTTCCCTAAAATCCAGTTGAGGGATCAAAATCTTGAAGCCATCTAAATGTTACCAGCAGGTCGACTTATCCACATTACATCTGTTGAGTATGCAAGTCCTGCCTGTCACTGTTTTCTTACACACTCACTGTATTTACACATTGCCAGATTTGAACTCCTGCTTATCTAAGTCCACATTTTCTAGGGCTGTACTTTGACTGCTGATGCTGCAGAAGAAGTCATATCACAGTTGTACAGAAAGAGTCCAGTTGAAGAAATAATTTGAGCAGTGTGTTGAAATGCTTATGGGTTCCATAAAAGGGAGTACAAAGCTTGGGGTTTCCCTATGTAAATGTTACTACTTTACAATTGAGTTGATTTATGCACATCAAATCTGTTGGATAAGCCAGTCCTGCCTGTTTCTGTTTTTTACACACTCATAGGTGCATTGCTTGATTCAAACACTTGCCTAAGCACAAATTCATTAGTTCTGTGCATTAACAGCTGACACCACAGGAGAAGTAATATTACAAGTGTCAGACAAACATAGCTGAAGCGAGAAAGATCCACTTATGGAGGAATGGGCACTGTGCTTTATCCAACAGATGTTAATATGTGCATCACAGTTCACAACATCATAATGCAGTAATAAGTAAAACATCCCATCAGGAGTACATTACACAATCAGGCCTGTTATACTTATAAAAATAATTGCCTCCTCAAAGTGATATAAATATTGCTTTCTGTCACACAACAGGGCTAAGCATATTAGCATGAGATGTACCTTATGAATGCAGTGCAAGGCAAATTCTGATCAGTTTTTGCCAAAATATGTGAATTGTCAGTTACTGTTACTTAACTTTGCTGCTCAATGCCAAGTGTCATGCAATGTGACAGTATCAGGAGCAATTTGTTGTGTTATTCAAAAGTTTTGTCTCCATATCTGTTAACTGATATATTTGTAACTTCACGCATGAGACTCATGCTATGTAGACATAACTGGAGTGGAAGTCATGATGGACTAACTGATATGTGCCATAGCAATGCTGTCACAGCTGAATTCATGAAGGGACCTAGACTGTCATGTATCTGAAAAGTCAGAGCTAAAGGAATTGTGCATAACAGCAATCACAAAGGTAATGTTACAGTGATTTAGCAGCAGGATGTTGGGTGTTAGTGGCAGCAGTTACATGCTGGAGTTGCGTTAATCTGCAGATCAATGCATGATTCATGATTGCAAGTAAGACTTATGTTTATGTATCCATCACTTAAATCTCACTCGTATGTGTATACAATGTACAGGATAATAACAAAGCATACATAAAATGACATTACTATCGCACTCATCAATAGCAGTCTACAAATATGTTTGTAATTGTGCAAGTTCAGTGGAACGCACTGTCACACTGGGAAGGGAAATGTGAGACAATCTCACCCTCAGTTGCATACAGTAGTGCATCAAGTTCATTGGAGTGTACTTGTCATATCAAGTATATATTAGCTACTGACCCAGTAAAGTATATACAAGTAACAGAGGCCCCTGCTTTTACCTTCATTTGGTCAGACTCATTTATTGAAATGCACTGCTGTCAAATTTATTTGTACAACCAATGGTAAAGTGTTATCATATAAACAATTATTTTTATTTATTTATTTATTTTTGATGTTTTGCCATAGGATGAAAACTAGCAGTAGGCTTTGCTGCTCAGTGCCAACTACTACACAACTGCTGAGGACAGAAACAAAGATTTCTGTTTATAGGCCATTTCTGGACATGTGTATGATGTGTGAAACTACATTTTGACCAGATTAAAGGTGTGGAATGGGGTTGAGAGTTGTTGTTGTTGTTGTGTCTTTTGGCTTTTCCCAGTTAGGGGTCGCCACAGCAGAACTCCGGTCCACTAATGATTGGCAGATAGATTTTTATGTGCCGAGTTGCCAGCCCTGACACACAACCTTCAACGAAGGTACGCCCATTCACGCATGTCTCCACGCAGAAGCTCTAGCTTAGAATCGAACCAGACAGCATCTTGCTGTGAGGCGACAATGCTACCGCAGCACCACCACCGCAGTGGTGAAAATAAGGAGCAAGCAGAGAGTAAGACACAGGGGGACTAATTGAGGAATGAGCAGGATGGTGATGAGAAAAAAACTATAGGTATCTACTTCTCCACAAGCTAACACTGTATTCATACAAACAATATGAGAACATTTGCATATTCTCATCATAAAGGATGTCTGACACAACTTCATAATGTTGTTTGACCAGCTGGACCAAATCAAGCATGTAATACAGACACATATGTGAAGTGGAGAGTTATGTGTGGGATGGATTTTTTTTGTGGGCCAGATACTGTTTTATTTATTTATTTTTTTAAGAGAGAGAAATGTTAAGTAAGGTATTTATGAATACCAGGGGTAGGTATGTAGGTTAGGTTAAGAACCAGACAAAGACATACAGGACATACAAGACAAACAGGGATGGTGATGGACACAAGAGGGTGAGGTACACCACGAGTGGGGTTAAGTATGGTAGATGGATCCTTTTCTAGTGTGAATACAGTGGGAATCTATTCCTCACCCTCAGAACTGTCACCACTGTCTACCATCGCAGACACCTGGGACAGTGTAGGATGGGGCAGCGATTTGGCAATTCACTGCAGAATCATTTCTATATGGCCAATGCAGCACTGATGCCTCTCTCCATAATCTCCTCCACCAGCCTGCCAGCTCTTGTTGGGTGACATAATGGCCACCTGCTCTGGTAGGTACCACACTGCACCAGCCCCTGAGTGTGACCTACCTGATGCAGGTGGTGAAGTTAGTGTAGGTGTTGTGGAGGCAGGGCTGGCTAGTTGTGACCCAGAAGTGCTGGGTGCTTGCACCGTTGGTATTGGTGCTGCCTCAGCCACATGTGGAGGGTTGGTGATCCGAGCCTCTGAGCACAGTCTAACTCCATGTATTTTTGTTAGTGATGCAGCAGAATTGATTGTTCAAATGCAATGAAAAGCTATAAAAAAGAATTATAAAGGACAGCAAGAAAGAGGGTAGGGAGAGAGACAAATAAAAAAAAGAAAAATATCATAAATCATCTGCAATGTTAATATGTCCCAGTCAGTGCACATTTTTAATAATCTTTATTTCCAGGCATGAATGTGTGAGGCAATAAATTGGCATTATACTAAAGCTGTCATAGATTAGTACTAGGCTAACTGCCCTTGTGAGCCATTTTAAGCCTAGACAATTATCCCTTGTGACTCAAACCCTGCACCTTGTGTTTGGAAGGCAAATACCTCAACCATTAGGCCACCCTCCCAACATATACCTGGGTCTCACAATTATAAGTATTCTACAAAAAGTTTGTCTATTCTACATCTGGTTTATAGAGAACAGTTCACTGAATGTTTATTGGGACTGAGTACATTCTGTTCTACATTATGATTACAGCTACTAAGTATTGAATTGTAAATTAGATATTAGAGAACACTTTCTGTTGTCTGAAATTGAACCCACATGCATATCTGCCTTTACTTAACCACTGACTCCTGCAAAGTGGCATGAACTAATCATCTATTTCTGTACAAATTGTAAATTTAGAGCATGCACACTTATGTAGTTGTTTGACAAATACTTGTGGCCAGATGTCCAGATACTTGAAAACCTATTGGTAATATCAGTCTTATTATGAAACTGCAATCAATCATACCTGGACCCACGCTTACATAGTGCCTCTCTGGGCTATCCCAGTCTCTCCTAATGCACCTACAGGTTTCATTCAAACTCTGCAGAAGCTAATCATAAAAATATTGGTAATGAAAGCTTGTTTGGGTTGCAATGTCACTGTACTGTAGTGCATGGTTATAGGGCCACATACTTATACAACTGAGGTGGGTTGCTGGACCTATAATAATCCTCCCATTGACTAAGGAGGTCCTGTGTTTGCCTTTTTAAGTCACTGCAATGGTGACAGCACTGTTCAACCATGCATGGGATGCCAGTAGAACAAGTGACAGCCTTGGCTACACTATTCCAAACCTTAGCCTTGCACTGACACCTGGTATAGCCACCCTGAAGAAGCCTTTTGTTGTTATGTTTAACAAGGTGTCATACATAAATCTTAGAATCCTCCTCACCATACCTTTGTGCCTTACCCTCACCATCACTTGCCATATCTTCCGTTCAAATATCTCAGGAAAAATGACAAGGAATTGGTTTCTAAATCAAATCTGTCAGGCATCACCCTGTGTGCAATGATATATACTGTGAAGAACTGCATTTGTACAAGAGAAAGCTCAGAAATGGGCTAGAATTAAATGTTTGCATTATTTACTCAATGTCTAGACTAGGCGAGGAATGTGGCAGTAACACTTGACCATGTGTGCTGATCTCTAGATATGCATGCTCCACAGCAGCTCCAGCTCATGCTGGTTACTGATGATACCTCATTTAGGTTTTCAAACACTTGTCCCCCCTCTGGGCATGTACTTAGGCATTGTTTATAACATTCATAATGTCAACACGCTGACACACAAATATGTAATCATTTGCATGATATTCTTGTTCTTCTGTGTTGATCTTACGTACATTTGTTTTCAGTATTACAGGATGTCATGTAAAAAATAAAATGATGTCAGTCAAGGCAGCTTGGAATCAAACCCATGACAAAATGAGGCATTGAATTCTGAACTCTGCATCTTAACTAGTAACACTACATGGAAGTTACCATTCCAATTGTGTAAGGACTACAAATGTGTACATGACTGGAAATCTACCTTTGTCTGACAACGCTGTAACTATTGATCTGTATGGTGTTTCTTTATTTGGAGTAATAATTTGAGGCAAAGATGGTTTTATGTGGAATACTTTCTCCTTGCATTAATTGTTTTAATATATTCAGTGATAACTGATGCGTGCCATAGCCAAGTTTATTTGCACGTCTGATAAAGTCTAAGCACATGTGCAATTACATATTTTTTGACAAAGGATGAGAAGTGCTGTTTCTCTACTGTCATTGCTATCCACTGATAGTGCTCCATGCTAACTATTGCTCAAAGAATAAAACTGGCATTTTTAGTTTATAACATCTTCATTGCCCACATACGTGATGTGCTACGGTTTTAATTGACATCAGTAGTGCTTTATGGATGATCAAAGGAAAAGGAAAGAAATGTGAAAATAAATATAGTGCCAAGTATAGAGATCTCCTGGAACAACCTCATGTTGATCACGATTTGATGCAGGAATGGTTAAAGAGAGGTGAGCTGAAACCAAAGGATGAAAGGTTAATAATAATACACATTGGCTTACAAAGTCCATTGAACATGTGGGAGAAAGTAACAAATGTAAGTTCTGTAAAAAAGAATTGGAAACAGTTGCACACCTTGTTGCTGGGTGTGATATACTCATGAGAGAGGGCCTGTACACTTATAGGCACAATAATGTGGCAAGACTGTTGGACTGGGGAATTGTGTAATTTGTACACTATAGAAGTAGCTGAGAAGCATTGGAAACATGAACTACAAAGCATTATAGAGAATGATGAAGTGTGCATCACATGGGATCACTCATTACCAACAAAATATAGATGCAAGAAAACCAGATATAGTAGTCCATGAAAAAAAGACAAATGTAGCACTGATAATTGAAATTCCTACATTTAGCAATTACAGTATCTTGTGTAAAGAGAGACACAAAGTCATAAAATATCACAATTTGCAGGTATAAATGACAGCAATATGGAAGAAAGACACTCAGAGAGTTCCAACAGTTGTTGTTGTGTCTTTCGGCTTTTCCCAGTTAGGGGTCGCCACAGCGGAACTCCGGTCCGCTAATGATTGGCAGTAGATTTTTACGTGCTGGCTTGCCAGGCCTAACGCACAACCTTCAATGAAGGAATGCCCATTCACACATGTCGCCACACAGAAGATGCTCTAACTGAGAATCGAACGGGCAACATCTAACTGTGAGGCGACAACGCTACCGCAGCACCAACAGTAGTAGGAGCAATTGGTCTAATAAAAAAGAATCTGCAGTCATATTTAGATATTCTACCAACACATGTAGCTCCATATGCATTGCAGAAGGTATCAGTTCTGAACACATTGCAGGTACTGCAAAGAGCTCTTTTGGCTCACATCAAAGATTGAAACAATGCTTATTTCATGAACTTTAATTATACCCTGACTTAGGAATGGAGTCCATTCCCATCACTGTATTAGAAACACAAAAGATCTGAAGAAATTAAACTGAAGAAAAACATTGAGGAAAGAGACTGAGAGTGTGTAGAGCAAGGGATATTCTCACAGGCATAGTGCAGGAGGATTTACAGTTGATGACTGTACAGATGTGCTGCTGAAGCAAGGTACAAATGTGTACAGCTATGCCACTGAAGCAGTGTACAGATGTGTACAGCTATGCCATTGAAGCAGTGTACATATGTGTTATGAAAGCTGTTTCACTCTTTCCTTCATATTCATCTCCATTAGTGTATTATTGCTTATGTTTTTTGTGGTATTTATTCTGCAGCATGCACACACAAGTGTGCTATTATTATAATTATTCATGTCACCAGTCTGGCTGACACATAGATCACAGTATCAGGGTTGGCAGCCACAGTCACCACATATATTATAACATTATCATTATAAATTGTACATGTAGCTTGCCTTAAGATAAAAAAGGATTACATGTGTTATACTACATAAAAGTATAATATCTATCATGTGGATTCAAACACTATACTTATTGTGCTATCATTCAAGACATACTTCAGTAACATGTGGAGTGATTCAGGCAATTATACCAAAATTGTAATTGCATGTATTCAGAAATATCTTAATCCCAATTAAGGTACAGTGTTTGCCAGTCCCATTTGTGCAAGTGATGACTAAGTCTTTGCACATGCAAAATAGAATTTTTGACTTTTTGCCACAGGATGGTAACTGCCATTCCCTACAGGGCATCAATGACCAGCACCTGTGTGGAATGTCAACTGTCACAAAAAGGATGAAGCCAAACAAAAAGATTATTCATTAATCATTGTAATAATTTCTCAACTGTGCATTTATGCTTCAATATACCCATACAATCAGACTGTTGTTAATTTTCCTAACACGGTACAAGTGAGTGGATGTGATCATTGGAAATGTGAGGATGATAAATAAGGTGAAGGTAGAACAAGACTGGTTGCAAGGCTGGGATTACTGATAACAGTCGCTGTGCATTTCTTCACTGCAGTACCTTTGTTCAAGGAATGTCTAAAAAATTGCCATAAGTATAAACAAGCCTTTTTATGGTGTATATATGCTCTGGGTTTCTGCCACATTGTTTGCAATCTTCAATCCATTTGTGAAGTGTGTGCATAGGCGCCTCACATATTTCTTTCAAAATGCTGATGAATATGTGCATCAAGGTTCAGTCCTAAGTAAGTAAATATAATTAAAAACATGTGCAAGAATTTTGTCTGTCACACCCCCTAAAAGTGTAATTCTCATTATCAAGGATGCTTAACACATCATTGATTGACCAGTACAACTAATGAGGCACACTTGTAAGGCATTAGCTAGCCAAAATTCTTTTAATACTTGGTCTTGCACTACTCCGATGTTTGTACATCAGTGTGTAGGAGCCAACACCATGTTTAACTCCACAGCACTTCCAAAAATTGATCAATTCAGAAATTATAATGATTTGAGAGTTAATTAACATATTCCACATGCCCAGAGGGGTTTATCTACACCTTATAAGCAGAATATAGGACCACAGAATGTCCATCATGCCAGGGATGACTGTCTTTTTCCCCAAGTGCTATCATCCAAAGCTCTGATAACAGTTTCAATTAGAACTACATAGGATAGTACATGAAATCTTTCAAGGCATGTATTATCCCATACAAAGTAAACAACAGTCTGTTTTGTATGACTGCATCATCATTGGTGAATGTATTTACTGGCTAGATCAGTTATTGTTATGTTATTCCTGTATAGGTATCATTGACTTTTAGTTCCTGCTTACTACTGTTTATGTATTTTTCTGTTTCTTCATGTCAGGTTGATCACACTCCTTTGCTATTGGCCCTGAGAATGTCCTAACCTGGGGTTGCCTGCATTTGCTGTTCACAGTAGCCAGCCATCGCATGGGTAAGCAAAGCCTGCTCTGTTTGTATGCATCAGTGTTACTGTTTGTATCTGTTATACTCTTATTTTAAGTGGTGAGTATATGTTCAGTTGACATGCTCTTATTTTAAGTGGTGAGTATATGTTCAGTTGACATGCTCTTATTTTAAGTGGTGAGTATATGTTCAGTTGACATGCTCTTATTTTAAGTGGTGAGTATATGTTCAGCTGACTGCCTGTAAGCCAGTGCCATGGCATATTGTGCCTGTTACTGTCTGCCATGATCATCCTCTGCTGCTGGTTCCTCATCAGGCATCTATCTATGTCAGCTGCTGCTGTATGTGGTGCTGGGAAATGAGGCCTCTGTACTGCTGCACCCTGCTGCAACTGTTTTCTAAGTATAATATTATGTAAGATGGCACACACAGTCAGTATTTTTGCAGAAATGGCAGGGTAATATTGTAGGCCACCTTCATCTGTCATATTTAATAAGGAGTCCTATAAAAATCTGAGACTCTTCCGCACACCACCTCTGTACCCTTAATGGAGCAGCATTTCAACCATCATCCGCCATGTCTTCCCTTCAAAGATCTCAGGAAAAATGTTTGATCATATATCCAGCTACAGAACTGTGATTTGAGCAGTATTGTAACCCTGCTTTATGAGATGTGTAGGTCTCTCAGAAGCCATGAGACAAGGTTCTACAGCATATCCTGCATCCACCACTAGATGTCCTTCTGGGAAGTCACCCCTTGCAATCCTTAGGCACAGGTCATGGGTGCACCATATGTGGGAGTTGTGGAAGCTAGCCAGGTGGCTTACACACACATTTGCATTAGAAAACACCTGACAATTAATGGAGTGATACATTTTTCTATTCACATACATCCTTCCCAGTTCACTGTGTGGAGATTTTATTTCAATGTGAGTACAGTCTATGACCTTTAGTATCTGAGAGAAATAAGCTATCACGTAGAAATTTTAAGTGGCATTGTCTCCCTCCTCTGTATTACATGGAAACCAGAAATGTTCCCCCACATGTTGCAGCATTACACTGAGTATTTGCTGGGGCATTCTTAAGGCAGATGCCTGTGAAACTCCCACTGTGTACTCTGTAGGTTACTGAAAAGTCCTTAAAATACACAAAGCTACAAATTCCTTGGTATTCATTGGGGTGAGTTCTCCATGATTCCTAGAGAGCATCAGATGGGGCTGGCAGAAGTCTATTTCCTGTATGTGTCCCTGTCCACACTGAAGCAGTTGAATATTCTTGTTTCATGTAGCTCATGGTGTCAAATGTGGTCTAAAAACCCTGTATCTTCAAGGGTGATGCCTGAAAGCAGCAGCAGCACTTTCTACAAGAGTCTGCTGCAGACACAGGTTTTCAATAGCTGTGACAACCCCTAGCATTCTTTAAAGTTTTCCTGTGGCGGTATTCCTGCACGTGTTGGAATTCAGAGCTACTGCGAGGTGCTCACGTATGTTTTATATGTTTCTGATACAATCTAAGTATTTTTGCTTCATTAGCATACAGCATTGCACATTATATGATCATTTGCATATTATTTCACTAACCCTTATTTTGCAGCCAGCCACAGTGTGTATTGCTATTTTCTGAATCTCAAACTCCTTACTCATTGCTGCTTGTAGCGCACATTGAGCTTAGCCTAAAAAGCAGGCATTCATGAATCCAGGCCAGAGTGTCATATAATATGCCACTAATACCATGATTTTAATATTTACACAAAAAGAAGATTAAGGAACTTCAAAAATGTAAGATAATCAGTTATATAATGCCATGTGATAATAAGAATACACAGATGAAAGCAGATTTGTAGTGTATTGGATTAAACCTGTGATTCATAGGCAAGATGCGTACTATGCAGAGTCTGATTGCAATTCATAGTCTTATTGTGCTCTACAGTGCTGTGAATCAAAGAGCACCACGGAAAATAAATGCAAATGACTGCATAATGGCATGCAATTGAAGGCGTGAAGGGAAATGAGGCTATAATGATGTTCAATGTATACAACATGAATACAGCCCAGGTTCATTTTATAATAAAATCTCTTAAAGACCACAAGGAAGTTTTTTTTTCTCAAATTAAGGGGTTGTATGTGTGGTGTTAAGGTTTACACCAGGTTATAGACAGTCTCTGTTTGGTAAAAGGAAAGCATTTGTTCCAATTTCCCATTGTTTCAAAGAGCAATTATTTCTAATAAATCTAAGATTCCCTAACCTCTAGAAAAGGTGCAAGGGTAATATTTGCTACAAAAACTCATAAAATCATCTATTTGTAAATCTGCAGAACCCAAAAGTAAGAGAAGTAAATATGTAAGATGAAAGTAAGGCTGTAAGCTATGAACCTGGAATGAGAAGCCCTGACTTCTTTAGATACATAGATACTTAAAAGCTCTAAATCTCTACAGGACATCAATGACCAGTACAGATGCACAATTCCAACTGTCGTGCAAAGGATGAAGCCAAAAACAGGGTTATTCATGAGTCAGAATAATGAATTCTCAACTTTGTGGGTTTTATCAAGTGCAATTAATGACATGGACATTGTAGCCAATGAGGTAAGACTGACTTTAAAAGCCAAGATTCAGAAATTTGCAAAACTCCTAATACAGTTAAGGAATGTACAGTTAGACAATGTATTTTTAACAGATTCTATTAAGACAGGAAGAGTTTCAAATGAACTAAGGATATGGAAGTTTTAGAACAGGTTCGAAAATGGATTTATGTTGCAAAATGACTTGGATTTATTTTACAGGGCTGGTTTAGATATGATGGATCTGCTTATTATTTTAAAACAGCTTGAATTTGAAATTAAGACTTTGCAGAGTGAAATTACTACTAATTTATCATTTGTAGAGCATGTGCCCCAGGATTCATTAAGCTCCATGCAGGAATAGTGCTATTCCTGCACAAAGCAGATTGTGGCCATGTAGAGCAGCAGTGCACCTTGCATATTAATGAAGGCATGCTGATATATGCTCTACACTGACACAATCCATGTACAAGTGCAGGGAGCATGTCTGTGCAGTGCATGGACACTAAATATGCCCCCTGCACTCAGAAAGTGCTGTACGGCACTTTCTAAGCCATACTTGCATAATATTACAGCATAGCTCTAATATTATGAAAGTGTTTCAGTGTCCACAGACACTGAAATGTAAAATAAATTGTTTCAGTGTCTGAGGACGCTGAAATAATACCGGCAAACAGGAAAGCAATACAAGGGGTGTGTCACAGATTCTGTGACACATCCCCTGTATTGCTAAAGTGCCGTATGGCACATCGGCATTCTGCAGAAGCAGGAAATGTGTACAAATGCACACTATACCTCTCAACCATACAGAGTTTCACAGACTGTCCAGATCTACATACCTCTAAACCTCTTAATGCCAGAATTCTGGACAAAGCTCAACAAAATGGGGGGACAAATAGGGACATATTTTAAATATTGCCCTTATAAACTATGTTGCTAGAGAGTAACTGGGTTCATTTTAACATTATGAAGGATTTGATGCCTGAAACTCAAATGTTATGTCATTATTTAGTGACTTCAATCCTGAGATCATCCCAGTGACTTGCCAGGAAAAAAGAGGAACAGGCCAAAAATATGATCCAAAACTCTGGACATTCAGTGAAAATCTGTACAGTTGAGAGGTATGCAGATCTGTGCCCCAAATTCATGGTCCACAGTTCAGAACATGATGGTGATTTGGCAAATTAGTTGAAAAGCATTAACAGTGAAGTGGAAAATAATGAGAGACATTTGAGTTCCAGACCTCATACCCTTCAGAAACGTCATGCTACATCAAAGCCTGTTAGTCTATCAACTTTCTAAGTTTGTAAGAGCAATACACAGATAATGGTGCAGAAAGCAATGTGCAAACCCCCACAGTAAATAAAAATAAAACACATATGTAATCTTTTTCTTGTCTGCAATAAAGTTTAAGCGTAGCTGAGTGGGAGTGCATGTCTTGCAGCTATGCTCAGCCTAGCTTACACATCCCAATGAGCTAAATTGAAATATACAGACAAAACTATGTAAAGTGAAATAGCATAGTGGTTAGAGCTTTTTCTTAGCAAGCAGGCATTTGCAGTTTGAGTCCTCATTCAATCCATTCATTTTTATCTGTTAAAAAAGCATGAAAATATATTTTATCAGTAGGTAGTGAATAATATATATATATATATATATATATATATATATATATATTTGTTAACCAGGGTAGTACAGCAGGTCCAAATGTGAGGTGTTAGTGTAGTACAGATGTGAAACCCCCATATAAACACAAGTGTCCCATACAGCATAGCCATAAAAGAATGTATTGTAATGAAAGCACATAGAGGGATGTAATGGAAGGTAAACATACATATCATAATGTGTCATTTATGAGAAATCAACCTCACAATGCTGATAGTCTGTAAAAGGAAAGTTAAACAATGCTAACTTGTGCTCAGCTATGCTTAGCCAGAATAAGCATTGCTTATACATAAATTCTAAGCAAGAACTAGCATAACTAAGCGGATTTGCACTTTGGTAAGCAGTGCTTAGCATCTACCCCTCTAAGCAGTTCTCAATCCAGCTAAGCAGGTTTGCAGCTGCACTTAGCTTAGCTTAGCACATTCAAAACCATCCAATCATGGCAAAGGGCAAGAAATTGGCTGTATTTAAACCTCACAGGTGGGAATACAGCTCATAACCAGTTGTAGCTCCCCACTGTAGGCAGAATGGATGGTGTTGGAGAGGGTATGCGCTTTTGGGAACAGCGCTGGGGCATACAGGTGTCCAAGGTCATGGTAGGACTCCTTGTTAAAAAACATGATGTAAGACTGCTGCAGGACCAGTACCAGGGCTCCCAATACAAACCAGATGTCTGGGAAAGTCTCACCCATGATCTCACCAGTGCCACTGGCATCCCTCAGACTGGTGAGCAGGTACAGCACCACTATACCCACTTGAAGTGGAGGAAGAGGGAGCTCTTGGACCAGTGGGTCCAAGAAGCATGGCAGATGGGTGATGTCTCAGGCATGTGTAAGTATTCATATCAATAACTGTTTACCAAAGTCCAGCCTGTGTATGTGATGGATAGGTATGCATAAATGTTTCTCTATCATTTTTACAGCTCCAGCTGAGCAGACTGCAAACCAGGAAGCCCATGCAAGCAGGTTGCAAAGGCTGTGACACAAGGCTGGTTAGTAACAATCTAGCTTGTAGTAGTTATACCAAATAAATATAAAGGAGTAGAATGTCACCTGGCAGTATTAAAAATGGGTATGGCTTGTACTGAATAAACCAGACAATATTACAGTAATAGTCTCATATAGGTTATATATAAATAAAACTGTAACTGCCTGTCAATAAAATTCAAAACCCTGGACTGGTTGTATTTACTCTGGTATTGTATGAAGTGAAATGTGTACAGGTTATGCACAGCAACTATAGCTCTGAAAGCATTAAATAATTAAGTCTCATCTCACAAATTTAGTGTCTCTGTAACACATAAGATTAACTGATATGAAATGTTTCATGCACCAAGATCTGATATCTGAACCATAATGTTGTGTTAACCACTGTTTTCCACACTGTGCTATGTCAAAAGGTATGTATAGAAATGCATGTATAAGAATGTTTTAATTACAAGGTCAGATTGTACAACCAAGAGAGAATTAGGCAGAAAACATTCAAGGAAGAGACAGCAGTTTCTCAATGGTTTGTTCTGATAAAACACAAACTTGTATTTTTAGCAGAAACAGCCATGGTTTCAATCCAGGGAGTGGTAGTAAGCTGTATGCTTAATTTCAACTAGGATTTTGCGAATATGTGTAGAAACTGTCAGGTAGTGTTAGCAGAAATTTCTTCCACAGGTCTTCCAGGTAAGAGAAGGTATAAAGTAGCTATAAAAAGGTTGTAATTATACTGTGTCTAACACCCACAGTCCAACCCCAAGGCTGCAAATGACAGCAAAATAAGTACATACACCAAGTGGTCTCCCCCAAGAAATGTTCAAAGTGTCATGCTGTCACAGCTACTGGTCCCTGCTGCCAACAACCAGGGTGACCGATAGAAATCAAGGCAGAGTATGGCAGTATCACACACACACACACACACACACACACACACACACACACACACACACACACACACACACACACACACACACACACAAACACAGTATGAGTGCACATATGTAACCCTGACTATGTGAATATGGGTAAAAACAGTCAGGTAGTGTTAACAGAAATTCTCTTCACACATCCTCCAGGTAAGACAAGGTATAAAGTAGCTATAAGAAGGTTGTAATTATACACTGTGTACAAACATACTACTGCCCAACCCAAGGCCATAGGTTGTTGTAATAATACCTGTAGAGTAATGATTAGAGCAATGATCATTAAAGCTGTGATCACTGCAAGAATCTACATTTGTTAATTGACATCTCTCTCATTCTCTCCCCCACCTTATCTTCACGAATAATCGAAACACATAAATGAATGGGTGTGTTTTCCACCAAACCTACCATTGGGACATGTTCTATTGTTCTACAAATCTTGATATGTATTCCATTTGATGTTACCTGTTCAAATACTATCATTGGTGGCCTGTTGATATCAATGTATCCTGCATGCCGTTGTAATGCCCACTATGGTTCCATATATGCATGTGTTCTGTTTGCTATGCAAATGTTCTAAATCTGTTGTTTTGTGTTAATAGTAATACTCATGCATGCTGTTGTATCTAATCCTGGAATGTGTTTATCAATACTAACCAACATATGTTCTAAAACTACAACACCATAGCATGTCAGAGAAGGCTGATCCCAGTGGATCTGCCTCTCCCACCTCATCTGGCCATGGTACCAGGCCCCAGCACATCTGGGCCCCAACCCAGGACCTTCTCATCTGCTGGTCCTGCATCACCTTCGGGTTGAAACACCTCAGGGGATGCGGCTTGTCCCCCCCAGGCATGGACAGGATCCTGTCACCTGAAGTGAGGTCCAGTGTCTGGTGTGTAGCGAGCTCTGCAGAGAATTGGGAGGTCTGCTATGCCAGCTTAAGGGCATGTGGCACACTTAGAGGGTCAGCCTGCCCCTCCTGCTCATCCCCCAGCAAAGCCACATTTGGGGCCATGAGGGTGCAGTGGTGACTGCCCATGGGTGAGGACCTCAGTCCCACTGTATTCATTTTGGGGCTCTTGGGCTTCTGATTATCAAACACCACTTCCCGTCCAAGGTGTTTACCACTACATGTGTTATATACCACCCCTGTACCCTGTCTTGTCTGTCTTGCCTTTCTTCCTACCCAACCTACCTCCCAAATATACCTATCGTTCCCCAACATCCCACTCTCACCTTAAAAAAAGGCAATCTGTTCCCCGCCAAAAAATGTCATCCCATGCATAGCTGTCTATTTTGCACACTTGTCCACTGGACATATGTAACCTGGTCTAACTGGCTTCCCAACACATTATTGTTGTCCTGACCCCTTCGCAGGTGTTTAAGTGTCCAGATTTTCCTCCAGATTCAGTATATATGTACAGCTGTTGCTGTAGAAGAAATGGACAGCTATGGACCTTCCCTACACCCACCCTGAACATCCCTAGCTATCTTTCATATTGTTTTTTCCCTCTTCATGCCCTCTTTTTCACCACTTTCCTATCACCCCTTTTTTCTTTTCTTTTAAAGAAATTAGTTCAGGGAAAGCGGGAGTAAGTTGTATTAAACAGGACTAAGCTTCTTTGCACAATGCTAAGCGATGCCTACACAAATTAAGCACTTTTAAGGCTGTCTGTCAGCATAGTAAACCAGAAGTTAGCATTGCTTACCTCCGCGCAAACATGTGCAAACCTGCTTACAACTGCTTAAAAGTGCCTTAATCAGTCTGTATCCAACAGCCCTTGTTCTTCCCAGCAACAAAATAACCAACCCTTGCAAGTCTTGAACCCAAGACCCTGCACACTATAACCACAGTAATTTACCACTAAGCCATCTGAGCTGTAGATATGTCTGATGTTTTTTCAAACATATCATTTAGCAGAGTCATTCAACAGTATATATATATGGAAACATTAATATGTAATATATGTAGAGCTATACATATAAAATATACACATATATATAAAAGTAAATAAATACATACATATATATAAATATATATATATGTGTATATATATATATATATATATATATATATATATATATATATATATATATATATATATATGCATGTACCTAAACCAATATATATATATATATATATATATATATATATATATATATATATCTGAATATGTATGTACATATATATTATATGTATATGTATATGTATATATATATATATATATATATATATATATGTGTGTGTGTGTGTGTGTGTGTGTAGTGCAGTTGTACATCAGAGCCATACTCTGACCCTCTTACTGCAACAAATCTGTCCAAAGGCTGTCAAAATGGGGGTCAATGGACCCAAAATAGGGACTTCTTTTAATTCTTGCCCTTATCTCTTTCTCCCCAGCAGCAACTGTTCTGCCTTGCAACAAAATAATATGTTCTGCCAAGTCTTGAAACCGGGGCCCTGTAAACTACAATCAAAGCAATGTACCATTACACCATCTGAGCTCTATAAAATGCTGATGATTTTCCAATCATATCAGTTAGTACAATCATTCAACAGTAGGGAAAGGAGTCTGTAGAATCAGTCAGGTTCTCTCTCTATATATACATGTATATATGTATGGATATGCATATATATGGACAAATCTATACATAATATATATATATATATATATATATAGAGAGAGAGAGAGAGAGAGACAGCGAGATCTAAATTTATATCTACATATATTCATACACACATATATATAGAAAGGTGAATAAATACATACATGCACACACACATATATATATATATATATATATATATATATATATATATATGGGTCTACCTGAGATGGTCGACAAGCCATATGATCGACACTCATTTGGTTGACAGTTCATTTGGTTGACAAGCAGATTTGCCCCCCTCCCCAATGTTGTGTGACCCTGGAGTTGATATATATAGTTAGGGGGGGTGTGGGGGGCAAATGAACTGTCGACCAAATGAGTGTCGATCATATGGCTTGTCGACCATCTCAGGTAGACCCATATATATATATATATATATATATATATATATATATATATATATATATATATATATATATATACATGTATATGTATACATAAATATACATAAATATATAACAGCTACAAACACATGCAATCTGAGGGTCATGCTGCTGCACCCTAGAAGGTTAAATCTGAAAATGCACTCACTGGAAGTATTCCTTAAAATGGGGAACACTGACATCTGTGCTGTAACAGAGACCTGGTTAAAGGCAGCAGGAAGCATCCCTGCACTACCAGCCTATAACTCATTCCACACCTTTGGCTGCAGAACTTGGACTGAAGCTCCAAAGGTGGTGGCATTTCCATATTCATAAAGGATGCACACACCTCCAGAGTGGTAGATCAACATTATGCCTGACAGATCCTGCAGGTGTAGCTAACATTGGGTAAGACAGTTGTTCAGGTTGTAGCCTGCTATAGGTCCCCAAACATGTCCCAAGACTCACACTCAATGTCCCTAAACATCCCGGAGAATATTAGTGTCCAACCTAACACCCATACTGGTTGGCTTCAACTACCCCACCATTAACTAGGAAAGTTACTTATGTACCGATGCATTTGCCCATCACATCAACCTGATCTTTACTAACATGGGCGGCTGTTGCTGTACACCAATAGTCAACTCCTCCTATGTTATATCTGACCACAAAGTAATCACCTTTGGAAATATACAGCCCCCCCATGCACAGGTAACCACAATAAAAAGCCTTTCCAAAGCTAACTATGGCCTCCTAAAAATCATGGCAGCCATGCAAATGAAGACTAGTTGCATGACTGCTGAATCAAACAACAATGCACTATGAACATGTCTACAAATGCAAGGATACTGCCATACCCAATAGAACCAAGACCCTCACCACCAAAAAAGGAGACCAATCTGGTGGTCCATGCCCATAAAGAAACTGTACAACAGAAGGAGGGAAGTGATACGGAATAAGGTGAAGTCCCAAGACTGGAAAAAACCCTTATCAGCCTCTATTAAAAGTTGAGATCCCTCATCAAATACTACAAAGTTAGCTGTGAAAACAGAATTGGAGCACATAGTAAAGACAACCACAAGGCCTCATACAGTTATGTAAAGCTTCTCCACTGAAATACCAAGATTTTCTCTGAGCTACTAGACAATGGTACCTCCTAGACTGAGACAAATATTGCCAATATACTGGCTGACATATTGAGTGCAAACTTTACCCCTCTTCCCCCCAAAAGGGCCAATCACAATACCAGTACACTGCCAGGCACCCAGTATTACTGCTGCACAGGTTAAAACACCACTGTCCAAGGCCAAGAATACAGCTTCTATGGGACCTCACAATATCCCTAGCTGTGTTCTACACGAACTACAGAGTGACCTGGCACCTCACCTGTTTGCCCTTTTCAAGCACAGACTCACCTCAGGCTTTGTCCCTACTGAATTGTGCACTGCTACAGTCACCCCTCTCCACAAACAAGATGTGATTACAGACCCCGGGAATTACTACCCCAACTGCCTGACAAGTCTGATATGCAAAGTTATGGAATGCATCATCATGCACCTAATAAACAGGGATATGGGAATTTGCTGACTCAGGATCCCACACAGTTTACTTTTGTGAAGGGGTAGGTCATACCTGCTCAATCAACCTGGTCAGCTACTTACAGTCAGTCACTTGAGCTGTGGATGAAGGCAAGGTGGCACATACAGCCTACCTTGATCTGGCCAAAGCATTTGATAACATTCCCCACTCAAGCATCATGCAAAAACTCACTAAGCTAGGCATTAACCCCTATATCACTAGGTGGGTTGCAAAATGGATCACAGATAGGACTCACAGTGTGGAAATAGCAGACTCCAAGTCAGACTGCTAAGCAGTGGAGTCCCACAGAGTTATGTCCTGAGTCCTATCATGCTTGGTATCAACTTCTCTGAAGTTCATGCCAACATGAAGGGAATCTGGCTGACAATGTTTGCAGACAATTGCAAGTTGGAACTATTATTATAGGTTCATAGGTTCATAGGTAGGTATTAGGCTATTGGCCCTAGGGCCTATACAAGCCTAGCCAAAAAGTAACCTGGCTTTCGCCACCCAAGAAAATTATTTTCCTGTGCCCCTGTCAAGCAGAACCACAGAAGTGATCACCGGGGTGAATTTCCTATTACCCATCCAATCATCAAGATTTTTCTTGAAGAGTGCTAATGAGGAGCTCTGTTTGACATAGATAGGTAGTTTGTTCCATTGTATGGGAAGCCTCTGGGACAGGAATCTATCCCTCCAGCATGTTCTGTTTATTGTGGTGACAAGGTTTAGGTCCCTAGAGCGTGTAGCTCGGAGGGATTGGGATTTCTTTAAGTGGAGCATGTCCAACAGCTCTGGGTTTGACATAGCTTTGTATGTTAGGCAGAGATTGCCTCTGAGTAGGCGATATGCGACAGAGTAAAGCTGGAGTTTTTTGAGACGGTCTGCATAAGGCATCTGTTTGAGGCCAGTAATCCTCTTTGTGAGGTATTTGTGCGGCCTTTCCAGTTGTTGTAGATGTCTTGTGAGGTACATACCAAAAGGGGCGTTGTACTCTATAATGGGTCTAATGAGTGATGAGTAGAGGGGAACAATGACCTCTTTTTTTCTGGATAAGAAACCTTTTGTGATGAGGTGTCCCACGTAGAAGGATTTCCTGACCACTTTGGCGATGTGATTATCAGAGGAGAGACTACTGTCCACCTGTGTCCCAAGGTCTCTTATCACACTTTCGGTGTTAAGTAGACTGCCGCCTATGTGGTAGTTCATGGGTACAGAATTTTTACCAAAGGGGATGACAATGCACTTTTTGGCATTGAGCTTGAAACCATGTCTTTGACACCAGGCATCTGTCTCAGTGAGGCCCTTTTGTAGGATGTCCACATCATTAGGAGTTTCAATTATGGCTCCTAGTTTGCAGTCATCTGCGAATTTAGTTAGCCAAAGACCTTTTGTGTTAGCCTGTACTTCAGAGAAGTAGATACCAAACAGGAGAGGACCCAGGACTGAACCCTGCAGTACTCCACTTGTCACTGATCTGAAGTCCGATTTGGAGTCTGCTACTTTCACATTGTGGGTTCTTTCAGTAAGCCAGTTGGCAACCCATCTTGTGACATAGGGATTTATACCTAGTTTAGTGAGTTTATCTATAATTCCAGAGTGGGGGATGGTGTCGAACACCTTGGTGAGATCTAGATAGGCTGTGTGAACCACCTTACCCTCATCTATGGCTTTGGTGACTACTTCAAAGAAGTCTATCAGGTTTAGGAGACATGATCTGCCTTTTACAAACCCAAACTGTGTGGGGTCCAGGGTTTGGAGATCTCCAATGTCTTTGTTTATGAGTTCCATGATGATACGTTCCATGGCCTTGCAGACGAGGCTCGTCAGGCTAATGGGGCGGTAGTTCCCAGGGTCTGTTGTGGCACCCCCCCTTTGTGGAGTGGGATAACTGTCATGGTGCACCATTCAATGGGTACAAAGCCTGAGGTGAGGCTATGATTGAACATGGTACTTAGGTGGGGTGCCAGTTCATTCTGTAGTTCATGTAGAAGGCAGCCTGGGATGTTGTCAGGTCCCATGGATGCTGTGTTCTTGGCTTTGGAGAGTGAAGTTTTTACCTGTGCAGCCGTGATTACATGAACTTTGCAATCTTCCGGTATAAAGATGGGCCTTTTAGGGGGTGAGAGGGGGGTAAAGTTAGCACTGAACCTATCAGGGGGGTAAAGTTAGCACTGAACCTATCTGCCAGGATGTTGGCAATATCATTTGGTTCTGTAGATTTAGTGTCATTGTGCTGTAACTCAGAGCAGATCTGAGTGTTGCCATTGAGATTTTTGACATAGTTATAGAATGCTTTGTGGTTGTCTTTAGAATCAGTGGCAATTTTGTTTTCATAACTAGCTTTGGAGGATTTTATGAGGGATCTCAGTATCTTACTGAGGCTGACCAGGGAGTTCCTCCAATCGTGGGATTTTACTCTTTTGCAACAGTTTCTTTCTTCTGTTGTAGAGTTTGTTTATGGCAGAAGACCACCAGATTGGCTTCCTTTTTTTGGAGGATAGCATCTTGGTTCTGTTAGGGATAGCACAATCCATGCACTCGTGTAAGTGCTTATAAAGTGCATTGTGTAGGATTCAGCAGTCGTACCTCTATTGTCCATCTGCATGGGTGTCATGAAGTTTGCCACTTCTGTCTTAAGAAGCGTGAAGTTGGCTTTGGAGAAATATTTTACGGTTGTTTTCCTAATGGGGGGTGGGAGCGGGATGTGGATGTCTAGGGTGATTAGCTTGTGGTCGGATCTGACCAACAAGGAGCTGACATGTTGGTGATGACCAGGTCTAGGATATTGCTGCCTCTGGTGGGGGTGTGGATAAGTTGATCCAAAGCGTTGGAATTGATGATTTCCAGAAAATGTTGAGCAAAAGAGTTGGTACATGAGTAGTTTTCCCAGTTAATGGTAGGGTAGTTGAAATCACCCATTATTAGAGTGTTAGGTTGTACCTTAATATTTTCCAGTGTATCAAGAAAAGAGGAGTGGGAATCCTGGGGCATGGTGGGGGGTCTGTAGCAAGCTACAATCTGGATTGTGGTTTTGCCCAGAGTTAGTTGAACTTGGATAATCTCGGATGCATTATGTTGAGCAACTAGCTTGGAGGTGTGGATATCCTTAATGAATATGGGCACGCCTCCACCAGTTGACAGGTATGCTCAGAACCCCTTACTGCAATGAATCTGGACCAAGGCTGACAAAGTGGTGGGTGGAAACCTTGAAAATGGAGATGTATCTGTATTACTGGTGTAGATATGCTAACACAGTTGCTGTAGTAATACCCTCCTGTGTGCTCTAACATATATTTGGTGAAATATCACAAGTAATTGAATTAAAGAATCTGCTATGGGAAATTACACATGTATTTGCAAATATATCAGGCACTACAGGGATGTAATAGCACTGACAAACAGACACCAGTGTGAAAGTGCATACCGACAACCAATATCACCACAGTCACAGTCACATGCCAATAAGTCAAGTGAACAGTAGCATATACGGACTGTGTGAACAAATACATTGTTTGTCACTCACACACTAGCCCTATATATACAGTCTCAATTCTCAGTGTAGTTTGAATCCTGACCTTGGTACAGGACATGTCTGCCCCTACAAACACATACAGCCAAAAGATCATCGGAAACTGGAGCAGCATGCACAGTCAGATAAAGGAAGAGTCATAATACTTACATACACCCCCCTCCATACACAGCCAAAATAACATGTACACATGACATGTGTACACAATCATAACAGTCTGTTAACAATGGCCAGACATGCACAGGCCTCTCACATGTACAGTTCTCCTCAGAATGT